>NW_027485760.1:0-31353 GCF_050908995.1 Andrena cerasifolii
ATTTTTCTCTATTTATACACCTACTTTTTTCTCTACCTAATTTACCTATTTTTCTCTATTTATTTCCCTATTTTTTCTCTATTAATTTACCTCTTTTGTTTTCTCTATTTATTTTCTTATTTTTTCTCTATATATTTACCTATTTTTTGTCTCATTTATTTACCTATTTTTGCTCTGTTTAGTTACCTATTTTTTCCTTTAATTTATTTACCTATTTTTTTATTTACCTTTTTTTCCTTGATTTATTTAGCTATTTTTCTGTATTTATACACTTATTTTTTCTCTAGTTTATTTACCTATTTTTTATCTATTTTTTTACCTATTTTTCTCTACTTATTTACCTCTTTTTCTCTATTTATTTATCTATTTTTCTCTATTTCTTTACCTCCTTTGTTTTCTCTATTTATTTACGTTTTGTTCCCTCTTTTTATTTACCTATTTTTTTAATTAGCTATTTTTCTCTATTTATACACCTATTTTTTCTCTAGTTTATTTACCTCTTTTTCTGTATTTATTTACCTACTTTGTTTTCTCTACTTCATTACATATTTTCTCTATTTATTTGCCTATTTTTTTCTCTAAATTATTTACCTATTTTTCTCTATTTATTTACCTATTTTCTGTTTTTATTTACCTCCTTTGTATTCTCTACTTCATTACCTATTTTTCACTATTTCTTTATCTATTTTTTTCTCTAATTTATTTACCTATTTTTTCTCTGTTTATTTACCTACTTTTTCTCTATTATATTTACCTACTTTTTCTCTATTTATTTACCTATTTTTACGCTAGATATTGACCTATTTTTTTCTCTCATTTACTTACCTATTCGTTCTCTATTTAGTTACCCATTTTTTCCTGTAATTTATATACCTATTTTTTTATTTACCTTTTTTCCCTTGATTTATTTAGCTATTTTTCTCTATTTATACACCTATTTTTTCTCTAGTTTATTTACCTATTTTTATCTATTTATTTGCCTATTTTTTCTCTATTTTATTTACCTATTTTCTTATGTACTTATTTACCTATTTTTCTCTATTCATTTACCTCTTTTTTCTCTATTTATTTACCTATTTTTCTCTATATATTTACCTATTTCTCTCTCTCATTTATTTACGTATTTTTCTCTATTTATTTACCTCTTTTGTTTTCTCTATTTACTTAACTATTTTTTCTCTAGTTATTTACCTATTTTTCTCTATTTATTTACCTATTTTTTCTCTAGTTATTTACCTCTTTTTTCTGTATTTATTTACCTACTTTGTTTTCTCTACTTCATTACCTATGTTTCTCTATTTATTTGCCTATTTTTTTCTCTAAATTATTTAACTATTTTTCTCTATTTATTTACCTATTTTCTGTTTTTATTTACCTCCTTTGTATTCTCTACTTCATTACCTATTTTTCACTATTTCTTTATCTATTTTTTTCTCTAATTTATTTACCTATTTTTTCTCTGTTTATTTACCTACTTTTTCTCTATTATATTTACCTACTTTTTCTCTATTTATTTACCTATTTTTTCTCTATTTATTTACCTATTTTTCTCTAGTTATTTACCCTCTTTTTTCTGTATTTATTTACCTACTTTGTTTTCTCTACTTCATTACATATGTTTCTCTATTTATTTGCCTATTTTTTTCTCTAAATTATTTACCTATTTTTCTCTATTTATTTACCTATTTTCTGTTTTTATTTACCTCCTTTGTATTCTCTACTTCATTACCTATTTTTCACTATTTCTTTATCTATTTTTTTCTCTAATTTATTTACCTATTTTTTCTCTGTTTATTTACCTACTTTTTCTCTATTATATTTACCTACTTTTTCTCTATTTATTTACCTATTTTTACGCTAGATATTGACCTATTTTTTCTCTCATTTACTTACCTATTCCTTCTCTATTTAGTTACCCATTTTTTCCTGTAATTTATATACCTATTTTTTTATTTACCTTTTTTCCCTTGATTTATTTAGCTATTTTCTCTATTTATACACCTATTTTTCTCTAGTTTATTTACCTATTTTTATCTATTTATTTGCCTATTTTTTCTCTATTTTATTTACCTATTTTCTTATGTACTTATTTACCCTATTTTTCTCTATTCATTTACCTCTTTTTTCTCTATTTATTTACCTATTTTTCTCTATATATTTACCTATTTCTCTCTCTCATTTATTTACGTATTTTTCTCTATTTATTTACCTCTTTTGTTTTCTCTATTTACTTAACTATTTTTTCTCTAGTTATTTACCTATTTTTTCTCTATTTATTTACCTATTTTTTCTCTAGTTATTTACCTCTTTTTTCTGTATTTATTTACCTACTTTGTTTTCCTCTACTTCATTACCTATGTTTCTCTATTTATTTGCCTATTTTTTTCTCTAAATTATTTAACTATTTTTCTCTATTTATTTACCTATTTTCTGTTTTTATTTACCTCCTTTGTATTCTCTACTTCATTACCTATTTTTCACTATTTCTTTATCTATTTTTTTCTCTAATTTATTTACCTATTTTTTCTCTGTTTATTTACCTACTTTTTCTCTATTATATTTACCTACTTTTTCTCTATTTATTTACCTATTTTTTCTCTATTTATTTACCTATTTTTCTCTAGTTATTTACCTCTTTTTTCTGTATTTATTTACCTACTTTGTTTTCTCTACTTCATTACATATGTTTCTCTATTTATTTGCCTATTTTTTTCTCTAAATTATTTACCTATTTTTCTCTATTTATTTACATATTTTCTGTTTTTATTTACCTCCTTTGTATTCTCTACTTCATTACCTATTTTTCACTATTTCTTTATCTATTTTTTTCTCTAATTTATTTACCTATTTTTCTCTGTTTATTTACCTACTTTTTCTCTATTATATTTACCTACTTTTTCTCTATTTATTTACCTATTTTTACGCTAGATATTGACCTATTTTTTTCTCTCATTTACTTACCTATTCCTTCTCTATTTAGTTACCCATTTTTTCCTGTAATTTATATACCTATTTTTTATTTACCTTTTTTCCCTTGATTTATTTAGCTATTTTTCTCTATTTATTTAGCTCTTTTTCTCTATTTATTTACCTATTTTTTCTCTATTTATTTACCTATTTTTTCTCTATTTATTTACCTATTTTTTCTCTATTTATTTACCTATTTTTTCTCTAGTTATTTACCTCTTTTTTCTGTATTTATTTACCTACTTTGTTTTCTCTACTTCATTACATATGTTTCTCTATTTATTTACCTATTTTCTGTTTTTATTTACCTCCTTTGTATTCTCTACTTCATTACCTATTTTTCACTATTTCTTTATCTATTTTTTTCTCTAATTTATTTACCTATTTTTTCTCTGTTTATTTACCTACTTTTTCTCTATTATATTTACCTACTTTTTCTCTATTTATTTACCTATTTTTCTCTATTTATTTACCTATTTTTTCTCTAGTTATTTACCTCTTTTTTCTGTATTTATTTACCTACTTTGTTTTCTCTACTTCATTACATATGTTTCTCTATTTATTTGCCTATTTTTTTCTCTAAATTATTTACCTATTTTTCTCTATTTATTTACCTATTTTCTGTTTTTATTTACCTCCTTTGTATTCTCTACTTCATTACCTATTTTTCACTATTTCTTTATCTATTTTTTTCTCTAATTTATTTACCTATTTTTTCTCTGTTTATTTACCTACTTTTTCTCTATTATATTTACCTACTTTTTCTCTATTTATTTACCTATTTTTACGCTAGATATTGACCTATTTTTTTCTCTCATTTACTTACCTATTCCTTCTCTATTTAGTTACCCATTTTTTCCTGTAATTTATATACCTATTTTTTTATTTACCTTTTTTCCCTTGATTTATTTAGCTATTTTTCTCTATTTATTTAGCTCTTTTTCTCTATTTATTTACCTATTTTTTCTCTATTTATTTACCTATTTTTTCTCTATTTATTTACCTATTTTTTCTCTAGTTATTTACCTCTTTTTTCTGTATTTATTTACCTACTTTGTTTTCTCTACTTCATTACATATGTTTCTCTATTTATTTGCCTATTTTTTTCTCTAAATTATTTACCTATTTTTCTCTATTTATTTACCTATTTCTGTTTTTATTTACCTCCTTTGTATTCTCTACTTCATTACCTATTTTTCACTATTTCTTTATCTATTTTTTTCTCTAATTTATTTACCTATTTTTTCTCTGTTTATTTACCTACTTTTTCTCTATTATATTTACCTACTTTTTCTCTATTTATTTACCTATTTTTACGCTAGATATTGACCTATTTTTTTCTCTCATTTACTTACCTATTCCTTCTCTATTTAGTTACCCATTTTTTCCTGTAATTTATACACCTATTTTATATTTACCTTTTTTCCCTTGATTTATTTAGCTATTTTTCTCTATTTATACACCTATTTTTTCTCTAGTTTATTTACCTATTTTTATCTATTTATTTGCCTATTTTTTCTCTATTTTATTTACCTATTTTCTTATGTACTTATTTACCTATTTTTCTCTATTCATTTACCTCTTTTTTCTCTATTTATTTACCTATTTTTCTCTATATATTTACCTATTTCTCTCTCTCATTTATTTACGTATTTTTCTCTATTTATTTACCTCTTTTGTTTTCTCTATTTACTTAACTATTTTTTCTCTAGTTATTTACCTATTTTTCTCTATTTATTTACCTATTTTTTCTCTAGTTATTTACCTCTTTTTTCTGTATTTATTTACCTACTTTGTTTTCTCTACTTCATTACCTATGTTTCTCTATTTATTTGCCTATTTTTTTCTCTAAATTATTTAACTATTTTTCTCTATTTATTTACCTATTTTCTGTTTTTATTTACCTCCTTTGTATTCTCTACTTCATTACCTATTTTTCACTATTTCTTTATCTATTTTTTTCTCTAATTTATTTACCTATTTTTTCTCTGTTTATTTACCTACTTTTTCTCTATTATATTTACCTACTTTTTCTCTATTTATTTACCTATTTTTTCTCTATTTATTTACCTATTTTTCTCTAGTTATTTACCTCTTTTTTCTGTATTTATTTACCTACTTTGTTTTCTCTACTTCATTACATATGTTTCTCTATTTATTTGCCTATTTTTTTCTCTAAATTATTTACCTATTTTTCTCTATTTATTTACCTATTTTCTGTTTTTATTTACCTCCTTTGTATTCTCTACTTCATTACCTATTTTTCACTATTTCTTTATCTATTTTTTTCTCTAATTTATTTACCTATTTTTTCTCTGTTTATTTACCTACTTTTTCTCTATTATATTTACCTACTTTTTCTCTATTTATTTACCTATTTTTACGCTAGATATTGACCTATTTTTTTCTCTCATTTACTTACCTATTCCTTCTCTATTTAGTTACCCATTTTTTCCTGTAATTTATATACCTATTTTTTTATTTACCTTCTTTCCCTTGATTTATTTAGCTATTTTTCTCTATTTATTTAGCTCTTTTTCTCTATTTATTTACCTATTTTTTCTCTATTTATTTACCTATTTTTTCTCTATTTATTTACCTATTTTTTCTCTATTTATTTACCTATTTTTTCTCTAGTTATTTACCTCTTTTTTCTGTATTTATTTACCTACTTTGTTTTCTCTACTTCATTACATATGTTTCTCTATTTATTTGCCTATTTTTTCTCTAAATTATTTACCTATTTTTCTCTATTTATTTACCTATTTTCTGTTTTTATTTACCTCCTTTGTATTCTCTACTTCATTACCTATTTTTCACTATTTCTTTATCTATTTTTTTCTCTAATTTATTTACCTATTTTTTCTCTGTTTATTTACCTACTTTTTCTCTATTATATTTACCTACTTTTTCTCTATTTATTTACCTATTTTTACGCTAGATATTGACCTATTTTTTTCTCTCATATTTACTTACCTATTCCTTCTCTATTTAGTTACCCATTTTTTCCTGTAATTTATATACCTATTTTTTTATTTACCTTTTTTCCCTTGATTTATTTAGCTATTTTTCTCTATTTATACACCTATTTTTTCTCTAGTTTATTTACCTATTTTTATCTATTTATTTGCCTATTTTTTCTCTATTTTATTTACCTATTTTCTTATGTACTTATTTACCTATTTTTCTCTATTCATTTACCTCTTTTTTCTCTATTTATTTACCTATTTTTCTCTATATATTTACCTATTTCTCTCTCTCATTTATTTACGTATTTTTCTCTGTTTATTTACCTATTTTTTCCTGTAACTTATTTACCTATTTTTTTATTTACCTTTTTTTCTTTGGTTTATTTACCTATTTTTCTCTATTTATTTACCTATTTTTCCCTATTTTATTTACCTATTTTTTCTCTATTTATTTACCTCTTTTGTTTTCTCTATTTACTTAACTATTTTTCTCTAGTTATTTACCTATTTTTTTCTCTCATTTATTTGCCTATTTTTCTCTATTTTATTTACCTATTTTCTTATGTACTTATTTACCTATTTTTCTCTATTTATTTACCTCTTTTTTCTCTATTTATTTACCTATTTTTCTCTATATATTTACCTATTTCTCTCTCTCATTTATTTACGTATTTTTCTCTGTTTATTTACCTATTTTTTCCTTTAACTTATTTACCTTTTTTTCTTTGGTTTATTTACCTATTTTTCTCTATTTATTTACCTATTTTTCTCTATTTATTTATCTATTTTTCTCTATTTATTTACCTATTGTTTCTCTAGTTATTTACCTATATTTTCTCTCATTTATTTTCCTATTTTTCTCTGTTTAGTTACCTATTTTTTCCTCTAATTTATTTACCTATTTTTTTATTTACATTTTTTCCTTTGGTTTATTAGCTATTTTTCTGTATTTATACACTTTTTTTCTCTAGTTTATTTACCTATTTTTTATCTATTCATTTACCTATTTTTTCCTTTAATTTATTTACCTATTGTTTTATTTACCTTTTTTCTTTGATTTATTTAGCTATTTATCTATATTTATACACCTATTTTTTCTCTAGATAATTTACCTATTTTTCTCTATTTATTTTCCTATTTTTCTCTATTTATTTACCTGTTTTGTTTTCTCTATTTATTTACCTATTTTTCACTATTTCTTTATCTATTTTTTTCTCTAATTTATTTACCTATTTTTTCTCTGTTTATTTACCTACTTTTTCTCTATTATATTTACCTACTTTTTCTCTATTTATTTACCTATTTTTTCTCTATTTATTTACCTATTTTTCTCTAGTTATTTACCTCTTTTTCTGTATTTATTTACCTACTTTGTTTTCTCTACTTCATTACATATGTTTCTCTATTTATTTGCCTATTTTTTTCTCTAAATTATTTACCTATTTTTCTCTATTTATTTACCTATTTTCTGTTTTTATTTACCTCCTTTGTATTCTCTACTTCATTACCTATTTTTCACTATTTCTTTATCTATTTTTTCTCTAATTTATTTACCTATTTTTTCTCTGTTTATTTACCTACTTTTTCTCTATTATATTTACCTACTTTTTCTCTATTTATTTACCTATTTTTACGCTAGATATTGACCTATTTTTTTCTCTCATTTACTTACCTATTCCTTTCTCTATTTAGTTACCCATTTTTTCCTGTAATTTATATACCTATTTTTTTATTTACCTTCTTTCCCTTGATTTATTTAGCTATTTTTCTCTATTTATTTAGCTCTTTTTCTCTATTTATTTACCTATTTTTTCTCTATTTATTTACCTATTTTTTCTCTATTTATTTACCTATTTTTTCTCTATTTATTTACCTATTTTTTCTCTAGTTATTTACCTCTTTTTTCTGTATTTATTTACCTACTTTGTTTTCTCTACTTCATTACATATGTTTCTCTATTTATTTGCCTATTTTTTCTCTAAATTATTTACCTATTTTTCTCTATTTATTTACCTATTTTCTGTTTTTATTTACCTCCTTTGTATTCTCTACTTCATTACCTATTTTTCACTATTTCTTTATCTATTTTTTTCTCTAATTTATTTACCTATTTTTTCTCTGTTTATTTACCTACTTTTTCTCTATTATATTTACCTACTTTTTCTCTATTTATTTACCTATTTTTACGCTAGATATTGACCTATTTTTTTCTCTCATTTACTTACCTATTCCTTCTCTATTTAGTTACCCATTTTTTCCTGTAATTTATATACCTATTTTTTTATTTACCTTTTTTCCCTTGATTTATTTAGCTATTTTTCTCTATTTATACACCTATTTTTCTCTAGTTTATTTACCTATTTTTATCTATTTATTTGCCTATTTTTTCTCTATTTTATTTACCTATTTTCTTATGTACTTATTTACCTATTTTTCTCTATTCATTTACCTCTTTTTTCTCTATTTATTTACCTATTTTTCTCTATATATTTACCTATTTCTCTCTCTCATTTATTTACGTATTTTTCTCTGTTTATTTACCTATTTTTTCCTGTAACTTATTTACCTATTTTTTTATTTACCTTTTTTTCTTTGGTTTATTTACCTATTTTTCTCTATTTATTTACCTATTTTTCCCTATTTTATTTACCTATTTTTTCTCTATTTATTTACCTCTTTTGTTTTCTCTATTTACTTAACTATTTTTTCTCTAGTTATTTACCTATTTTTTTCTCTCATTTATTTGCCTATTTTTCTCTATTTTATTTACCTATTTTCTTATGTACTTATTTACCTATTTTTCTCTATTTATTTACCTCTTTTTTCTCTATTTATTTACCTATTTTTCTCTATATATTTACCTATTTCTCTCTCTCATTTATTTACGTATTTTTCTCTGTTTATTTACCTATTTTTTCCTTTAACTTATTTACCTTTTTTTCTTTGGTTTATTTACCTACTTTTCTCTATTTATTTACCTATTTTTCTCTATTTATTTATCTATTTTTCTCTATTTATTTACCTATTGTTTCTCTAGTTATTTACCTATATTTTCTCTCATTTATTTTCCTATTTTTTCTCTGTTTAGTTACCTATTTTTCCTCTAATTTATTTACCTATTTTTTTATTTACATTTTTTCCTTTGGTTTATTTAGCTATTTTTCTGTATTTATACACTTTTTTTCTCTAGTTTATTTACCTATTTTTTATCTATTCATTTACCTATTTTTTCCTTTAATTTATTTACCTATTGTTTTATTTACCTTTTTTCTTTGATTTATTTAGCTATTTATCTATATTTATACACCTATTTTTTCTCTAGATAATTTACCTATTTTTCTCTATTTATTTTCCTATTTTTCTCTATTTATTTACCTGTTTTGTTTTCTCTATTTATTTACCTATTTTTCTCTAGTTATTTACCTATTTTTTCCTGTAATTTATTTACCTATTTTTTTTATTTACCTTTTTTCTTTGATTTATTTAGCTATTTATCTGTATATATACACCTATTTTTCTATAAATATACCTATTTTTTCTCTATTTATTTACCTATTTTTCTCTATTTAGTTACCAATTTTTTCTCTAGTTATTTACGCATTTTTCTTTCTCACTTATTTACCTATTTTTTCCTCTAATTTCTTTACATATTTTTTTATTTACCTTTTTTTCTTTGATATATTTAGCTATTTATCTCTATTTATACACCCATTTTTTCTCCAGATAATTTACCTATTTTTTCTCTATTTATTTTCCTATTTTTTCTCTATTTGTTTACCTCTTTTGTTTCCTCTACTTATTTACCTATTTTTCTCTGTTTATTTACCTATTTTTCCCTATTTTATTTACCTATTTTTCTCTATTTATTTACCTCTTTTGTTTTCTCTATTTACTTAACTATTTTTTCTCTAGTTATTTACCTATTTTTTTCTCTCATTTATTTACCTATTTTTTCTCTGTTTAGTTATGCATTTTTTCCTCTTATTTATTTACCTATTTTTTTATTTACCTTTTTTCCCTTGATTTATTTACCTATTTTTTATTTACCTTTTTTTCTTTGATTTATTTAGCTATTTATCTCTATATATACACCTATTTTTTTTCTATATAATTTACCTATTTTTTCTCTATTTTATTTACCTATTTTTTCTCTATTTATTTACCTCTTTTGTTTTCTCTATTTACTTAACTATTTTTTCTCTAGTTATTTACCTATTTTTTTCTCTCATTTATTTACCTATTTTTTCTCTGTTTAGTTATCCATTTTTTCCTTTTATTTTTTTACCTATTTTTTTATTTACCTTTTTTCCCTTTATTTATTTACCTATTTTTCTCTATTTATTTAGCTCTTTTTCTCTATTTATTTACCTATTTTTTCTCTATTTATTTACCTATTTTTTCTCTAGTTATTTACCTCTTTTTTTCTGTATTTATTTACCTACTTTGTTTTCTCTACTTCATTACCTATGTTTCTCTATTTATTTGCCTATTTTTTCTCTAAATTATTTAACTATTTTTCTCTATTTATTTACCTATTTTCTGTTTTTATTTACCTCCTTTGTATTCTCTACTTCATTACCTATTTTTCACTATTTCTTTATCTATTTTTTTCTCTAATTTATTTACCTATTTTTTCTCTGTTTATTTACCTACTTTTTCTCTATTATATTTACCTACTTTTTCTCTATTTATTTACCTATTTTTTCGCTAGATATTTACCTATTTTTTTCTCTCATTTACTTACCTATTTCTTCTCTATTTAGTTACCCATTTTTTCCTGTAATTTATCTACCTATTTTTTTGTTTACCTTTTTTCCCTTGATTTATTTAGCTATTTTTCTCTATTTATACACCTATTTTTTCTCTAGTCATTTACCTATATTTTCTCTAGTTATTTACCTATTTTTTCCTCTAATTTCTTTACATATTTTTTTATTTACCTTTTTTTCTTTGATATATTTAGATATTTATCTCTATTTATACACCCATTTTTCTCCAGATAATTTACCTATTTTTTCTCTATTTATTTTCCTATTTTGTCTCTATTTGTTTACCTCTTTTGTTTTCTCTACTTATTTACCTATTTTTCTCTGTTTATTTACCTATTTTTCCCTATTTTATTTACCTATTTTTTCTCTATTTATTTACCAATTTTTCCCTATTTTATTTACCTATTTTTCTCTATTTATTTACCTATTTTTTCTCTATTTATTTACCTATATTTTCTCTCATTTATTTTCCTATTTTTTCTCTGTTTAGTTACCTATTTTTTCCTCTAATTTATTTACCTATTTTTTTATTTACATTTTTTCCTTTGGTTTATTTAGCTATTTTTCTGTATTTATACACTTTTTTTCTCTAGTTTATTTACCTATTTTTTATCTATTTATTTACCTATTGTTTCCTTTAATTTATTTACCTATTGTTTTATTTACCTTTTTTTCTTTGATTTATTTAGCTATTTATCTATATTTATACACCTATTTTTTCTCTAGATAATTTACCTATTTTTCTCTATTTATTTTCCTATTTTTCTCTATTTATTTACCTGTTTTGTTTTCTCTATTTATTTACCTATTTTTCTCTAGTTATTTACCTATTTTTTCCTCTAATTTATTTACCTATTTTTTTTTTACCTTTTTTTCTTTGATTTATTTAGCTATTTATGTCTATATATACACCTATTTTTTTCTATATAATATACCTATTTTTTCTCTATTTATTTACCTATTTTTCTCTATTTAGTTACCAATTTTTTCTCTAGTTATTTACGCATTTTTCTTTCTCACTTATTTACCTATTTTTTCCTCTAATTTCTTTACATATTTTTTTATTTACCTTTTTTTCTTGATATATTTAGCTATTTATCTCTATTTATACACCCATTTTTCTCCAGATAATTTACCTATTTTTTCTCTATTTATTTTCCTATTTTTTTCTCTATTTGTTTACCTCTTTTGTTTTCTCTACTTATTTACCTATTTTTCTCTGTTTATTTACCTATTTTTCCCTATTTTATTTACCTATTTTTTCTCTATTTATTTACCTCTTTTGTTTTCTCTATTTACTTAACTATTTTTCTCTAGTTATTTACCTATTTTTTTCTCTCATTTATTTGCCTATTTTTCTCTATTTTATTTACCTATTTTCTTATGTACTTATTTACCTATTTTTCTCTATTTATTTACCTCTTTTTTCTCTATTTATTTACCTATTTTTCTCTATATATTTACCTATTTCTCTCTCTCATTTATTTACGTATTTTTCTCTGTTTATTTACCTATTTTTTCCTTTAACTTATTTACCTTTTTTTCTTTGGTTTATTTACCTATTTTTCTCTATTTATTTACCTATTTTTTCTCTATTTATTTACCTATTTTTCTCTATTTATTTACCTATTGTTTCTCTAGTTATTTACCTATATTTTCTCTCATTTATTTTCCTATTTTTTCTCTGTTTAGTTACCTATTTTTTCCTCTAATTTATTTACCTATTTTTTTATTTACATTTTTTCCTTTGGTTTATTTAGCTATTTTTCTGTATTTATACACTTTTTCCTCTAGTTTATTTACCTATTTTTTATCTATTTATTTACCTATTTTTTCCTTTAATTTATTTACCTATTGCTTTATTTACCTTTTTTTCTTTGATTTATTTAGCTATTTATCTATATTTATACACCTATTGTTTCTCTAGATAATTTACCTATTTTTCTCTATTTATTTTCCTATTTTTCTCTATTTATTTACCTGTTTTGTTTTCTCTATTTATTTACCTATTTTTCTCTAGTTATTTACCTATTTTTTCCTCTAATTTATTTACCTATTTTTTTATGTACCTTTTTTTCTTTGATTTATTTAGCTATTTATCTCTATATATACACCTATTTTTTTCTATATAATATACCTATTTTTTCTCTATTTATTTACCTATTTTTCTCTATTTAGTTACCAATTTTTTCTCTAGTTATTTACGCATTTTTCTTTCTCACTTATTTACCTATTTTTTCCTCTAATTTCTTTACATATTTTTTTATTTACCTTTTTTTCTTTGATATATTTAGCTATTTATCTCTATTTATACACCCATTTTTCTCCAGATAATTTACCTATTTTTTCTCTATTTATTTTCCTATTTTTTCTCTATTTGTTTACCTCTTTTGTTTTCTCTACTTATTTACCTATTTTTCTCTGTTTATTTACCTATTTTTCCCTATTTTATTTACCTACTTTTCTCTATTTATTTACCTATTTTTCCCTATTTTATTTACCTATTTTTTCTCTATTTATTTACCTCTTTTGTTTTCTCTATTTACTTAATTATTTTTTCTCTAGTTATTTACCTATTTTTTTCTCTCATTTATTTACCTATTTTTTCTCTGTTTAGTTATCCATTTTTTCCTTTTAGTTTTTTTACCTATTTTTTTATTTACCTTTTTTCCCTTTATTTATTTACCTATTATTCTCTATTTATTTAGCTCTTTTTCTCTATTTATTTACCTATTTTTTCTCTATTTATTTACCTATTTTTTCTCTAGTTATTTACCTCTTTTTTTCTGTATTTATTTACCTACTTTGTTTTCTCTACTTCATTACCTATGTTTCTCTATTTATTTGCCTATTTTTTTCTCTAAATTATTTACCTATTTTTCTCTATTTATTTACCTATTTTCTGTTTTTATTTACCTCCTTTGTATTCTCTACTTCATTACCTATTTTTCACTATTTCTTTATCTATTTTTTTCTCTAATTTATTTACCTATTTTTTCTCTGTTTATTTACCTACTTTTTCTCTATTATATTTACCTACTTTTTCTCTATTTATTTACCTATTTTTTCGCTAGATATTTACCTATTTTTTTCTCTCATTTACTTACCTATTTCTTCTCTATTTAGTTACCCATTTTTTCCTGTAATTTATCTACCTATTTTTTTGTTTACCTTTTTTCCCTTGATTTATTTAGCTATTTTTCTCTATTTATACACCTATTTTTTCTCTAGTTTATTTACCTATTTTTATCTATTTATTTGCCTATTTTTTCTCTATTTTATTTACCTATTTTCTTATGTACTTATTTACCTCTTTTTTCTGTATTTATTTACCTACTTTGTTTTCTGTACTTCATTACCTATTTTTCTCTATTTATACACCTATTTTTTCTCTACCTAATTTACCTATTTTTCTGTATTTATTTACCTATTTTTTATCTATTTATTTACCTATTTTTTCCTTTAATTTATTTACCTATTGTTTTATTTACCTTTTTTTCTTTGATTTATTTAGCTATTTATCTATATTTATACACCTATTTTTTCTCTAGATAATTTACCTATTTTTCTCTATTTATTTTCCTATTTTTCTCTATTTATTTACCTGTTTTGTTTTCTCTATTTATTTACCTATTTTTCTCTAGTTATTTACCTATTTTTTCCTCTAATTTATTTACCTATTTTTTATGTACCTTTTTTTCTTTGATTTATTTAGCTATTTATCTCTATATATACACCTATCTTTTTGTATATAATATACCTATTTTTTCTCTATTTATTTACCTATTTTTCTCTATTTAGTTACCAATTTTTTCTCTAGTTATTTACGCATTTTTCTTTCTCACTTATTTACCTATTTTTTCCTCTAATTTCTTTACATATTTTTTTATTTACCTTTTTTTCTTTGATATATTTAGCTATTTATCTCTATTTATACACCCATTTTTCTCCAGATAATTTACCTATTTTTTCTCTATTTATTTTCCTATTTTTTCTCTATTTATTTTCCTATTTTTTTCTCTATTTGTTTACCTCTTTTGTTTTCTCTACTTATTTACCTATTTTCTCTGTTTATTTACCTATTTTTCCCTATTTTATTTACCTATTTTTCTCTATTTATTTACCTATTTTTACGCTAGATATTGACCTATTTTTTTCTCTCATTTACTTACCTATTCCTTCTCTATTTAGTTACCCATTTTTTCCTGTAATTTATATACCTATTTTTTTATTTACCTTTTTTCCCTTGATTTATTTAGCTATTTTTCTCTATTTATACACCTATTTTTTCTCTAGTTTATTTACCTATTTTTATCTATTTATTTGCCTATTTTTTCTCTATTTTATTTACCTATTTTCTTATGTACTTATTTACCTATTTTTCTCTATTCATTTACCTCTTTTTTCTCTATTTATTTACCTATTTTTCTCTATATATTTACCTATTTCTCTCTCTCATTTATTTACGTATTTTTCTCTATTTATTTACCTCTTTTGTTTTCTCTATTTACTTAACTATTTTTTCTCTAGTTATTTACCTATTTTTCTCTATTTATTTACCTATTTTTTCTCTAGTTATTTACCTCTTTTTTCTGTATTTATTTACCTACTTTGTTTTCTCTACTTCATTACATATGTTTCTCTATTTATTTGCCTATTTTTTTCTCTAAATTATTTACCTATTTTTCTGTATTTATTTACCTATTTTCTGTTTTTATTTACCTCCTTTGTATTCTCTACTTCATTACCTATTTTTCACTATTTCTTTATCTATTTTTTTCTCTAATTTATTTACCTATTTTTTCTCTGTTTATTTACCTACTTTTTCTCTATTATATTTACCTACTTTTTCTCTATTTATTTACCTATTTTTTCTCTATTTATTTACCTATTTTTTCTCTAGTTATTTACCTCTTTTTTCTGTATTTATTTACGTACTTTGTTTTCTCTACTTCATTACATATGTTTCTCTATTTATTTGCCTATTTTTTTCTCTAAATTATTTACCTATTTTTCTCTATTTATTTACCTATTTTCTGTTTTTATTTACCTCCTTTGTATTCTCTACTTCATTACCTATTTTTCACTATTTCTTTATCTATTTTTTTCTCTAATTTATTTACCTATTTTTTTCTCTGTTTATTTACCTACTTTTTCTCTATTATATTTACCTACTTTTTCTCTATTTATTTACCTATTTTTACGCTAGATATTGACCTATTTTTTTCTCTCATTTACTTACCTATTCCTTCTCTATTTAGTTACCCATTTTTTCCTGTAATTTATATACCTATTTTTTTATTTACCTTTTTTCCCTTGATTTATTTAGCTATTTTTCTCTATTTATTTAGCTCTTTTTCTCTATTTATTTACCTATTTTTTCTCTATTTATTTACCTATTTTTTCTCTATTTATTTACCTATTTTTTCTCTAGTTATTTACCTCTTTTTTCTGTATTTATTTACCTACTTTGTTTTCTCTACTTCATTACATATGTTTCTCTATTTATTTGCCTATTTTTTCTCTAAATTATTTACCTATTTTTCTCTATTTATTTACCTATTTTCTGTTTTTATTTACCTCCTTTGTATTCTCTACTTCATTACCTATTTTTCACTATTTCTTTATCTATTTTTTCTCTAATTTATTTACCTATTTTTTCTCTGTTTATTTACCTACTTTTTCTCTATTATATTTACCTACTTTTTCTCTATTTATTTACCTATTTTTACGCTAGATATTGACCTATTTTTTTCTCTCATTTACTTACCTATTCCTTCTCTATTTAGTTACCCATTTTTTCCTGTAATTTATATACCTATTTTTTTATTTACCTTTTTTCCCTTGATTTATTTACCTATTTTTCTCTATTTATACACCTATTTTTTCTCTAGTTTATTTACCTATTTTTATCTATTTATTTGCCTATTTTTTCTCTATTTTATTTACCTATTTTCTTATGTACTTATTTACCTATTTTTCTCTATTCATTTACCTCTTTTTTCTCTATTTATTTACCTATTTTTCTCTATATATTTACCTATTTCTCTCTCTCATTTATTTACGTATTTTTCTCTGTTTATTTACCTATTTTTTCCTGTAACTTATTTACCTATTTTTTTATTTACCTTTTTTTCTTTGGTTTATTTACCTATTATTCTCTATTTATTTACCTATTTTTTCTCTAGATATTTACCTATTTTTTCCTTTAATTTATTTACCTATTGTTTTATTTACCTTTTTTTCTTTGATTTATTTAGCTATTTATCTATATTTATACACCTATTTTTTCTCTAGATAATTTACCTATTTTTCTCTATTTATTTTCCTATTTTTCTCTATTTATTTACCTGTTTTGTTTTCTCTATTTATTTACCTATTTTCCTCTAGTTATTTACCTATTTTTTCCTCTAATTTATTTACCTATTTTTTTATTTACCTTTTTTTCTTTGATTTATTTAGCTATTTATCTCTATATATACACCTATTTTTTTCTATATAATTTACCTATTTTTTCTCTATTTATTTTCCTATTTTTCTCTATTTATTTACCACTTTTGTTTTCTCTACTTATGTACCTATTTTTTCTCTATTTATTTTCCTATTTTTCTCTATTTATTTACCTCTTTTGTTTTCTCTACTTATGTACCTATTTTTCTCTGTTTATTTACCTATTTTTCCCTATTTTATTTACCTATTTTTCTCTATTTATTTACCTATTTTTCCCTATTTTATTTACCTATTTTTTCTCTATTTATTTACCTCTTTTGTTTTCTCTATTTACTTAACTATTTTTTCTCTAGTTATTTACCTATTTTTTTCTCTCATTTATTTGCCTATTTTTCTCTATTTTATTAACCTATTTTCTTATGTACTTATTTACCTATTTTTCTCTATTTATTTACCTCTTTTTTCTCTATTTATTTACCTATTTTTCTCTATATATTTACCTATTTCTCTCTCTCATTTATTTACGTATTTTTCTCTGTTTATTTACCTATTTTTTCCTTTAACTTATTTACCTTTTTTTCTTTGGTTTATTTACCTATTTTTCTCTATTTATTTACCTATTTTTTCTCTATTTATTTATCTATTTTTCTCTATTTATTTACCTATTGTTTCTCTAGTTATTTACCTATATTTTCTCTCATTTATTTTCCTATTTTTTCTCTGTTTAGTTACCTATTTTTTCCTCTAATTTATTTACCTATTTTTTTATTTACATTTTTTCCTTTGGTTTATTTAGCTATTTTTCTGTATTTATACACTTTTTTTCTCTAGTTTATTTACCTATTTTTATCTATTTATTTACCTATTTTTTCCTTTAATTTATTTACCTATTGTTTTATTTACCTTTTTTCTTTGATTTATTTAGCTATTTATCTATATTTATACACCTATTTTTTCTCTAGATAATTTACCTATTTTTCTCTATTTATTTTCCTATTTTTCTCTATTTATTTACCTGTTTTGTTTTCTCTATTTATTTACCTATTTTTCTCTAGTTATTTACCTATTTTTTCCTCTAATTTATTTACCTATTTTTTTATTTACCTTTTTTCTTTGATTTATTTAGCTATTTATCTCTATATATACACCTATTTTTTCTATATAATATACCTATTTTTTCTCTATTTATTTACCTATTTTTCTCTATTTAGTTACCAATTTTTTCTCTAGTTATTTACGCATTTTTCTTTCTCACTTATTTACCTATTTTTTCCTCTAATTTCTTTACATATTTTTTTATTTACCTTTTTTCTTTGATATATTTAGCTATTTATCTCTATATATACACCCATTTTTTCTCCAGATAATTTACCCATTTTTTCTCTATTTATTTTCCTATTTTTTCTCTATTTGTTTACCTCTTTTGTTTTCTCTACTTATTTACCTATTTTTCTCTGTTTATTTACCTATTTTTCCCTATTTTATTTACCTATTTTTCTCTATTTATTTACCTCTTTTGTTTTCTCTATTTACTTAACTATTTTTTCTCTAGTTATTTACCTATTTTTTTCTCTCATTTATTTACCTATTTTTTCTCTGTTTAGTTATCCATTTTTTCCTCTTATTTATTTACCTATTTTTTTATTTACCTTTTTTCCCTTGATTTATTTACCTATTTTTTTATTTACCTTTTTTTCTTTGATTTATTTAGCTATTTATCTCTATATATACACCTATTTTTTTTCTATATAATTTACCTATTTTTTCTCTATTTTATTTACCTATTTTTTCTCTATTTATTTACCTCTTTTGTTTTCTCTATTTACTTAACTATTTTTTCTCTAGTTATTTACCTATTTTTTTCTCTCATTTATTTACCTATTTTTTCTCTGTTTAGTTATCCATTTTTTCCTTTTATTTTTTTTACCTATTTTTTTATTTACCTTTTTTCCCTTTATTTATTTACCTATTTTTCTCTATTTATTTAGCTCTTTTTCTCTATTTATTTACCTATTTTTTCTCTATTTATTTACCTATTTTTTCTCTAGTTATTTACCTCTTTTTTTCTGTATTTATTTACCTACTTTGTTTTCTCTACTTCATTACCTATGTTTCTCTATTTATTTGCCTATTTTTTCTCTAAATTATTTAACTATTTTTCTCTATTTATTTACCTATTTTCTGTTTTTATTTACATCCTTTGTATTCTCTACTTCATTACCTATTTTTCACTATTTCTTTATCTATTTTTTTCTCTAATTTATTTACCTATTTTTTCTCTGTTTATTTACCTACTTTTTCTCTATTATATTTACCTACTTTTTCTCTATTTATTTACCTATTTTTTCGCTAGATATTTACCTATTTTTTTCTCTCATTTACTTACCTATTTCTTCTCTATTTAGTTACCCATTTTTTCCTGTAATTTATCTACCTATTTTTTTGTTTACCTTTTTTCCCTTGATTTATTTAGCTATTTTTCTCTATTTATACACCTATTTTTTCTCTAGTCATTTACCTATATTTTCTCTAGTTATTTACCTATTTTTTCCTCTAATTTCTTTACATATTTTTTTATTTACCTTTTTTTCTTTGATATATTTAGCTATTTATCTCTATTTATGCACCCATTTTTCTCCAGATAATTTACCTATTTTTTCTCTATTTATTTTCCTATTTTTTCTCTATTTGTTTACCTCTTTTGTTTTCTCTACTTATTTACCTATTTTTCTCTGTTTATTTACCTATTTTTCCCTATTTTATTTACCTATTTTTTCTCTATTTATTTACCTATTTTTCCCTATTTTATTTACCTATTTTTTCTCTATTTATTTACCTCTTTTGTTTTCTCTATTTACTTAACTATTTTTTCTCTAGTTATTTACCTATTTTTTTCTCTCATTTATTTGCCTATTTTTCTCTATTTTATTTACCTATTTTCTTATGTACTTATTTACCTATTTTTCTCTATTTATTTACCTCTTTTTTCTCTATTTATTTACCTATTTTTCTCTATATATTTACCTATTTCTCTCTCTCATTTATTTACGTATTTTTCTCTGTTTATTTACCTATTTTTTCCTTTAACTTATTTACCTTTTTTTCTTTGGTTTATTTACCTATTTTTCTCTATTTATTTACCTATTTTTTCTCTATTTATTTACCTATTTTTCTCTATTTATTTACCTATTGTTTCTCTAGTTATTTACCTATATTTTCTCTCATTTATTTTCCTATTTTTTCTCTGTTTAGTTACCTATTTTTTCCTCTAATTTATTTACCTATTTTTTTATTTACATTTTTTCCTTTGGTTTATTTAGCTATTTTTCTGTATTTATACACTTTTTTTCTCTAGTTTATTTACCTATTTTTTATCTATTTATTTACCTATTTTTTCCTTTAATTTATTTACCTATTGTTTTATTTACCTTTTTTTCTTTGATTTATTTAGCTATTTATCTATATTTATACACCTATTTTTTCTCTAGATAATTTACCTATTTTTCTCTATTTATTTTCCTATTTTTCTCTATTTATTTACCTGTTTTGTTTTCTCTATTTATTTACCTATTTTTCTCTAGTTATTTACCTATTTTTTCCTCTAATTTATTTACCTATTTTTTTATTTACCTTTTTTCTTTGATTTATTTAGCTATTTATCTCTATATATACACCTATTTTTTTCTATATAATATACCTATTTTTTCTCTATTTATTTACCTATTTTTCTCTATTTAGTTACCAATTTTTTCTCTAGTTATTTACGCATTTTTCTTTCTCACTTATTTACCTATTTTTTCCTCTAATTTCTTTACATATTTTTTTATTTACCTTTTTTTCTTTGATATATTTAGCTATTTATCTCTATTTATACACCCATTTTTTCTCCAGATAATTTACCTATTTTTTCTCTATTTATTTTCCTATTTTTTCTCTATTTGTTTACCTCTTTTGTTTTCTCTACTTATTTACCTATTTTTCTCTGTTATTTACCTATTTTTCCCTATTTTATTTACCTATTTTTCTCTATTTATTTACCTCTTTTGTTTTCTCTATTTACTTAACTATTTTTTCTCTAGTTATTTACCTATTTTTTTCTCTCATTTATTTACCTATTTTTTCTCTGTTTAGTTATCCATTTTTTCCTCTTATTTATTTACCTATTTTTTTATTTACCTTTTTTCCCTTGATTTATTTACCTATTTATTTATTTACCTTTTTTTCTTTGATTTATTTAGCTATTTATCTCTATTTATACACCCATTTTTCTCCAGATAATTTACCTATTTTTTCTCTATTTATTTTCCTATTTTTTCTCTATTTGTTTACCTCTTTTGTTTTCTCTACTTATGTACCTATTTTTCTCTGTTTATTTACCTATTTTTCCCTATTTTATTTACCTATTTTTCTCTATTTATTTACCTATTTTTCCCTATTTTATTTACCTATTTTTTCTCTATTTATTTACCTCTTTTGTTTTCTCTATTTACTTAACTATTTTTTCTCTAGTTATTTACCTATTTTTTTCTCTCATTTATTTACCTATTTTTTCTCTGTTTAGTTATCCATTTTTTCCTTTTCTTTTTTTTACCTATTTTTTTATTTACCTTTTTTCCCTTTATTTATTTACCTATTTTTCTCTATTTATTTAGCTCTTTTTCTCTATTTATTTACCTATTTTTTCTCTATTTATTTACCTATTTTTTCTCTAGTTATTTACCTCTTTTTTTCTGTATTTATTTACCTACTTTGTTTTCTCTACTTCATTACCTATGTTTCTCTATTTATTTGCCTATTTTTTCTCTAAATTATTTAACTATTTTTCTCTATTTATTTACCTATTTTCTGTTTTTATTTACCTCCTTTGTATTCTCTACTTCATTACCTATTTTTCACTATTTCTTTATCTATTTTTTTCTCTAATTTATTTACCTATTTTTTCTCTGTTTATTTACCTACTTTTTCTCTATTATATTTACCTACTTTTTCTCTATTTATTTACCTATTTTTTCGCTAGATATTTACCTATTTTTTTCTCTCATTTACTTACCTATTTCTTCTCTATTTAGTTACCCATTTTTTCCTGTAATTTATCTACCTATTTTTTTGTTTACCTTTTTTCCCTTGATTTATTTAGCTATTTTTCTCTATTTATACACCTATTTTTTCTCTAGTCATTTACCTATATTTTCTCTAGTTATTTACCTATTTTTTCCTCTAATTTCTTTACATATTTTTTTATTTACCTTTTTTTCTTTGATATATTTAGCTATTTATCTCTATTTATGCACCCATTTTTCTCCAGATAATTTACCTATTTTTTCTCTATTTATTTTCCTATTTTTTCTCTATTTGTTTACCTCTTTTGTTTTCTCTACTTATTTACCTATTTTTCTCTGTTTATTTACCTATTTTTCCCTATTTTATTTACCTATTTTTTCTCTATTTATTTACCTATTTTTCCCTATTTTATTTACCTATTTTTTCTCTATTTATTTACCTCTTTTGTTTTCTCTATTTACTTAACTATTTTTTCTCTAGTTATTTACCTATTTTTTTCTCTCATTTATTTGCCTATTTTTCTCTATTTTATTTACCTATTTTCTTATGTACTTATTTACCTATTTTTCTCTATTTATTTACCTCTTTTTTCTCTATTTATTTACCTATTTTTCTCTATATATTTACCTATTTCTCTCTCTCATTTATTTACGTATTTTTCTCTGTTTGTTTACCTATTTTTTCCTTTAACTTATTTACCTTTTTTTCTTTGGTTTATTTACCTATTTTTCCCTATTTATTTACCTATTGTTTCTCTAGTTATTTACCTATATTTTCTCTCATTTATTTTCCTATTTTTTCTCTGTTTAGTTACCTATTTTTTCCTCTAATTTATTTACCTATTTTTTTATTTACATTTTTTCCTTGGTTTATTTAGCTATTTTTCTGTATTTATACACTTTTTTTCTCTAGTTTATTTACCTATTTTTTATCTATTTATTTACCTATTTTTTCCTTTAATTTATTTACCTATTGTTTTATTTACCTTTTTTTCTTTGATTTATTTAGCTATTTATCTATATTTATACACCTATTTTTTCTCTAGATAATTTACCTATTTTTCTCTATTTATTTTCCTATTTTTCTCTATTTATTTACCTGTTTTGTTTTCTCTATTTATTTACCTATTTTTCTCTAGTTATTTACCTATTTTTTCCTCTAATTTATTTACCTATTTTTTTATGTACCTTTTTTTCTTTGATTTATTTAGCTATTTATCTCTATATATACACCTATTTTTTTCTATATAATATACCTATTTTTTCTCTATTTATTTACCTATTTTTCTCTATTTAGTTACCAATTTTTTCTCTAGTTATTTACGCATTTTTCTTTCTCACTTATTTACCTATTTTTTCCTCTAATTTCTTTACATATTTTTTTATTTACCTTTTTTTCTTTGATATATTTAGCTATTTATCTCTATTTATGCACCCATTTTTCTCCAGATAATTTACCTATTTTTTCTCTATTTATTTTCCTATTTTTTCTCTATTTGTTTACCTCTTTTGTTTTCTCTACTTATTTACCTATTTTTCTCTGTTTATTTACCTATTTTTCCCTATTTTATTTACCTATTTTTCTCTATTTATTTACCTCTTTTGTTTTCTCTATTTACTTAACTATTTTTTCTCTAGTTATTTACCTATTTTTTTCTCTCATTTATTTACCTATTTTTTCTCTGTTTAGTTATCCATTTTTTCCTTTTATTTTTTTTACCTATTTTTTTATTTACCTTTTTTCCCTTTATTTATTTACCTATTTTTCTCTATTTATTTAGCTCTTTTTCTCTATTTATTTACCTATTTTTTCTCTATTTATTTACCTATTTTTTCTCTAGTTATTTACCTCTTTTTTTCTGTATTTATTTACCTACTTTGTTTTCTCTACTTCATTACCTATGTTTCTCTATTTATTTGCCTATTTTTTTCTCTAAATTATTTAACTATTTTTCTCTATTTATTTACCTATTTTCTGTTTTTATTTACCTCCTTTGTATTCTCTACTTCATTACCTATTTTTCACTATTTCTTTATCTATTTTTTTCTCTAATTTATTTACCTATTTTTTCTCTGTTTATTTACCTACTTTTTCTCTATTATATTTACCTACTTTTTCTCTATTTATTTACCTATTTTTCGCTAGATATTTACCTATTTTTTTCTCTCATTTACTTACCTATTTCTTCTCTATTTAGTTACCCATTTTTTCCTGTAATTTATCTACCTATTTTTTTGTTTACCTTTTTTCCCTTGATTTATTTAGCTATTTTTCTCTATTTATACACCTATTTTTTCTCTAGTCATTTACCTATATTTTCTCTAGTTATTTACCTATTTTTTCCTCTAATTTCTTTACATATTTTTTATTTACCTTTTTTTCTTTGATATATTTAGCTATTTATCTCTATTTATACACCCATTTTTCTCCAGATAATTTACCTATTTTTTCTCTATTTATTTTCCTATTTTGTCTCTATTTGTTTACCTCTTTTGTTTTCTCTACTTATTTACCTATTTTTCTCTGTTTATTTACCTATTTTTCCCTATTTTATTTACCTATTTTTTCTCTATTTATTTACCTATTTTTCCCTATTTTATTTACCTATTTTTTCTCTATTTATTTACCTCTTTTGTTTTCTCTATTTACTTAACTATTTTTTCTCTAGTTATTTACCTATTTTTTTCTCTCATTTATTTGCCTATTTTTCTCTATTTTATTTACCTATTTTCTTATGTACTTATTTACCTATTTTTCTCTATTTATTTACCTCTTTTTTCTCTATTTATTTACCTATTTTTCTCTATATATTTACCTATTTCTCTCTCTCATTTATTTACGTATTTTTCTCTGTTTATTTACCTATTTTTTCCTTTAACTTATTTACCTTTTTTTCTTTGGTTTATTTACCTATTTTTCTCTATTTATTTACCTATTTTTTCTCTATTTATTTACCTATATTTTCTCTCATTTATTTTCCTATTCTTTCTCTGTTTAGTTACCTATTTTTTCCTCTAATTTATTTACTTATTTTTTTATTTACATTTTTTCCTTTGGTTTATTTAGCTATTTTTCTGTATTTATACACTTTTTTTCTCTAGTTTATTTACCTATTTTTATCTATTTATTTACCTATTTTTTCCTTTAATTTATTTACCTATTGTTTTATTTACCTTTTTTTCTTTGATTTATTTAGCTATTTATCTATATTTATACACCTATTTTTTCTCTAGATAATTTACCTATTTTTCTCTATTTATTTTCCTATTTTTCTCTATTTATTTACCTGTTTTGTTTTCTCTATTTATTTACCTATTTTTCTCTAGTTATTTACCTATTTTTTCCTCTAATTTATTTACCTATTTTTTTATTTACCTTTTTTTCTTTGATTTATTTAGCTATTTATCTCTATATATACACCTATTTTTTTCTATATAATATACCTATTTTTTCTCTATTTATTTACCTATTTTTCTCTATTTAGTTACCAATTTTTTCTCTAGTTATTTACGCATTTTTCTTTCTCACTTATTTACCTATTTTTTCCTCTAATTTCTTTACATATTTTTTTATTTACCTTTTTTTCTTTGATATATTTAGCTATTTATCTCTATTTATACACCCATTTTTCTCCAGATAATTTACCTATTTTTTCTCTATTTATTTTCCTATTTTTTCTCTATTTGTTTACCTCTTTTGTTTTCTCTACTTATTTACCTATTTTTCTCTGTTTATTTACCTATTTTTCCCTATTTTATTTACCTATTTTTTCTCTATTTATTTACCTATTTTTCCCTATTTATTTACCTATTGTTTCTCTAGTTATTTACCTATATTTTCTCTCATTTATTTTCCTATTTTTTCTCTGTTTAGTTACCTATTTTTTCCTCTAATTTATTTACCTATTTTTTTATTTACATTTTTTCCTTTGGTTTATTTAGCTATTTTTCTGTATTTATACACTTTTTTTCTCTAGTTTATTTACCTATTTTTTATCTATTTATTTACCTATTTTTTCCTTTAATTTATTTACCTATTGTTTTATTTACCTTTTTTTCTTTGATTTATTTAGCTATTTATCTATATTTATACACCTATTTTTTCTCTAGATAATTTACCTATTTTTTCTCTATTTATTTTCCTATTTTTCTCTATTTATTTACCTGTTTTGTTTTCTCTATTTATTTACCTATTTTTCTCTAGTTATTTACCTATTTTTTCCTCTAATTTATTTACCTATTTTTTTATGTACCTTTTTTTCTTTGATTTATTTAGCTATTTATCTCTATATATACACCTATTTTTTTCTATATAATATACCTATTTTTTCTCTATTTATTTACCTATTTTTCTCTATTTAGTTACCAATTTTTTCTCTAGTTATTTACGCATTTTTCTTTCTCACTTATTTACCTATTTTTTCCTCTAATTTCTTTACATATTTTTTTATTTACCTTTTTTTCTTTGATATATTTAGCTATTTATCTCTATTTATACACCCATTTTTCTCCAGATAATTTACCTATTTTTTCTCTATTTATTTTCCTATTTTTTCTCTATTTGTTTACCTCTTTTGTTTTCTCTACTTATTTACCTATTTTTCTCTGTTTATTTACCTATTTTTCCCTATTTTATTTACCTATTTTTCTCTATTTATTTACCTCTTTTGTTTTCTCTATTTACTTAACTATTTTTTCTCTAGTTATTTACCTATTTTTTTCTCTCATTTATTTACCTATTTTTTCTCTGTTTAGTTATCCATTTTTTCCTCTTATTTATTTACCTATTCTTTTATTTACCTTTTTTCCCTTGATTTATTTACCTATTTTTCTCTATTTATTTAGCTCTTTTTCTCTATTTATTTACCTATTTTTTCTCTATTTATTTACCTATTTTTTCTCTAGTTATTTACCTCTTTTTTTTCTGTATTTATTTACCTACTTTGTTTTCTCTACTTCATTACCTATGTTTCTCTATTTATTTGCCTATTTTTTTCTCTAAATTATTTACCTATTTTCTCTATTTATTATTTACCTATTTTCTGTTTTTATTTACCTCCTTTGTATTCTCTACTTCATTACCTATTTTTCACTATTTCTTTATCTATTTTTTTCTCTAATTTATTTACCTATTTTTTCTCTGTTTATTTACCTACTTTTTCTCTATTATATTTACCTACTTTTTCTCTAGTTATTTACCTCTTTTCTGTTTTTATTTACCTCCTTTGTATTCTCTACTTCATTACCTATTTTTTCACTATTTCTTTATCTATTTTTTTCTATAATTTATTTACCTATTTTTTCTCTGTTTATTTACCTACTTTTTCTCTATTTATTTACCTATTTTTCTCTAGTTATTTACCCATTTTTTCCTCTTATTTATTTACCTATTTTTTTATTTACCTTTTTTCTCTGTTTATTTACCTATTTTTCCCTATTTTATTTACCTATTTTTCTCTATTTATTTACCTCTTTTGTTTTCTCTATTTACTTAACTATTTTTTCTCTAGTTATTTACCTATTTTTTTCTCTCATTTATTTACCTATTTTTTCTCTGTTTAGTTATCCATTTTTTCCTTTTATTTTTTTCTATTTTTTTATTTACCTTTTTTCCCTTTATTTATTTACCTATTTTTCTCTATTTATTTAGCTCTTTTTCTCTATTTATTTACCTATTTTTTCTCTATTTATTTACCTATTTTTTCTCTAGTTATTTACCTCTTTTTTTCTGTATTTATTTACCTACTTTGTTTTCTCTACTTCATTACCTATGTTTCTCTATTTATTTGCCTATTTTTTTCTCTAAATTATTTAACTATTTTTCTCTATTTATTTACCTATTTTCTGTTTTTATTTACCTCCTTTGTATTCTCTACTTCATTACCTATTTTTCACTATTTCTTTATCTATTTTTTTCTCTAATTTATTTACCTATTTTTTCTCTGTTTATTTACCTACTTTTTCTCTATTATATTTACCTACTTTTTCTCTATTTATTTACCTATTTTTTCGCTAGATATTTACCTATTTTTTTCTCTCATTTACTTACCTATTTCTTCTCTATTTAGTTACCCATTTTTTCCTGTAATTTATCTACCTATTTTTTTGTTTACCTTTTTTCCCTTGATTTATTTAGCTATTTTTCTCTATTTATACACCTATTTTTTCTCTAGTCATTTACCTATATTTTCTCTAGTTATTTACCTATTTTTTCCTCTAATTTCTTTACATATTTTTTTATTTACCTTTTTTTCTTTGATATATTTAGCTATTTATCTCTATTTATACACCCATTTTTCTCCAGATAATTTATCTATTTTTTCTCTATTTATTTTCCTGTTTTGTCTCTATTTGTTTACCTCTTTTGTTTTCTCTACTTATTTACCTATTTTTCTCTGTTTATTTACCTATTTTTCCCTATTTTATTTACCTATTTTTTCTCTATTTATTTACCTATTTTTCCCTATTTTATTTACCTATTTTTTCTCTATTTATTTACCTCTTTTGTTTTCTCTATTTACTTAACTATTTTTTCTCTAGTTATTTACCTATTTTTTTCTCTCATTTATTTGCCAATTTTTCTCTATTTTATTTACCTATTTTCTTATGTACTTATTTACCTATTTTTCTCTATTTATTTACCTTTTTTTTCTCTATTTATTTACCTATTTTTCTCTATATATTTACCTATTTCTCTCTCTCATTTATTTACGTATTTTTCTCTGTTTATTTACCTATTTTTTCCTTTAACTTATTTACCTTTTTTTCTTTGGTTTATTTACCTATTTTTCTCTATTTATTTACCTATTTTTTCTCTATTTATTTACCTATATTTTCTCTCATTTATTTTCCTATTCTTTCTCTGTTTAGTTACCTATTTTTTCCTCTAATTTATTTACCTATTTTTTTATTTACATTTTTTCCTTTGGTTTATTTAGCTATTTTTCTGTATTTATACACTTTTTTTCTCTAGTTTATTTACCTATTTTTTATCTATTTATTTACCTATTTTTTCCTTTAATTTATTTACCTATTGTTTTATTTACCTTTTTTTCTTTGATTTATTTAGCTATTTATCTATATTTATACACCTATTTTTTCTCTAGATAATTTACCTATTTTTCTCTATTTATTTTCCTATTTTTCTCTATTTATTTACCTGTTTTGTTTTCTCTATTTATTTACCTATTTTTCTCTAGTTATTTACCTATTTTTTCCTCTAATTTATTTACCTATTTTTTTATTTACCTTTTTTTCTTTGATTTATTTAGCTATTTATCTCTATATATACACCTATTTTTTTCTATATAATTTACCTATTTTTTCTCTATTTATTTTCCTATTTTTCTCTATTTATTTACCTCTTTTGTTTTCTCTACTTATGTACCTATTTTTCTCTGTTTATTTACCTATTTTTCCCTATTTTATTTACCTATTTTTCTCTATTTATTTACCTATTTTTCTCTATTTATTTACCAATTTTTTCTGTAGTTATTTACTCATTTTTCTTTCTCACTTATTTACCTATTTTTTCCTCTAATTTCTTTACATATTTTTTTATTTACCTTTTTTACTTTGATATATTTAGCTATTTATCTCTATTTATACACCCATTTTTCTCCAGATAATTTACCTATTTTTTCTCTATTTATTTTCCTATTTTTTCTCTATTTGTTTACCTCTTTTGTTTTCTCTACTTATTTACCTATTTTTCTCTGTTTATTTACCTATTTTTCCCTATTTTATTTACCTATTTTTCTCTATTTATTTACCCCTTTTGTTTTCTCTATTTACTTAACTATTTTTTCTCTAGTTATTTACCTATTTTTTCTCTCATTTATTTACCTATTTTTTCTCTGTTTAGTTATCCATTTTTTCCTCTTATTTATTTACCTATTCTTTTATTTACCTTTTTTCCCTTGATTTATTTACCTATTTTTCTCTATTTATTTAGCTCTTTTTCTCTATTTATTTACCTATTTTTTCTCTATTTATTTACCTATTTTTTCTCTAGTTATTTACCTCTTTTTTTCTGTATTTATTTACCTACTTTGTTTTCTCTACTTCATTACCTATGTTTCTCTATTTATTTGCCTATTTTTTTCTCTAAATTATTTACCTATTTTTCTCTATTTATTTACCTATTTTCTGTTTTTATTTACCTCCTTTGTATTCTCTACTTCATTACCTATTTTTCACTATTTCTTTATCTATTTTTTTCTCTAATTTATTTACCTATTTTTTCTCTGTTTATTTACCTACTTTTTCTCTATTATATTTACTTACTTTTTCTCTAGTTATTTACCTATTTTCTGTTTTTATTTACCTCCTTTGTATTCTCTACTTCATTACCTATTTTTCACTATTTCTTTATCTATTTTTTTCTATAATTTATTTACCTATTTTTTCTCTGTTTATTTACCTACTTTTTCTCTATTTATTTACCTATTTTTCTCTAGTTATTTACCCATTTTTTCCTCTTATTTATTTACCTATTTTTTTATTTACCTTTTTTCCCTTGATTTATTTACCTATTTTTCTCTATTTATTTAGCTCTTTTTCTCTATTTATTTACCTATTTTTTCTCCATTTATTTACCTATTTTTTCTCTAGTTATTTACCTCTTTTTTTCTGTATTTATTTACCTACATTGTTTTCTCTACTTCATTACCTATGTCTCTCTATTTATTTACCTACTTTTTTCTCTAAATTATTTACCTATTTTTCTCTATTTATTTACCTATTTTCTGTTTTTATTTACCTATTGTTTTATTTACCTTTTTTTCTTTGATTTATTTAGCTATTTATCTATATTTATACACCTATTTTTTCTCTAGATAATTTACCTATTTTTCTCTATTTATTTTCCTATTTGTCTCTATTTATTTACCTGTTTTGTTTTCTCTATTTATTTACCTATTTTTCTCTAGTTATATACCTTTTTTTTCCTCTAATTTATTTACCTATTTTTTTATTTACCTTTTTTTCTTTGATTTATTTAGCTATTTATCTCTATATATACACCTATTTTTTTCTATATAATTTACCTATTTTTTCTCTATTTATTTTCCTATTTTTCTCTATTTGTTTACCTCTTTTGTTTTCTCTACTTATTTACCTATTTTTCTCTGTTTATTT
>NW_027485761.1:0-31332 GCF_050908995.1 Andrena cerasifolii
TTTGTGCCATCTCTTTCGACGGCATGTTCTCCTGTTACATGCCCAATTTTGTGCATTCTGAAAATTTTCGCCATATTTTGGTCAATATATCAGGAGAACATGAAGTCGAAAGAGGTATACTAAATTTCAGCTTCAAATGCATCGGCTTAAAGTTGCAAATAAGAGGCGTTCGTAAATTCTGCGTCTCTTCGTTAATCAGTCACTGTCTCGAAACATCTGCGCCACATCTCGCTCTTTGATTTGCTCTCCGGAGACGTTACTTTGTGGCATCTCTTTCGACGGCATGTTCTCCTGTTACAAAGCCCAATTTTGTGCATTCTGAAAATTTTCGCCAGATTTTGGCCAATATATCAGGAGAACATGAAGTCAAAAGAGGTATACTAAATTTCAGCTTCAAAGGCATCGCCTTAAAGATGCAAATAAGAGGCGCAGGCCTTTCAAGAGGCGTTCGAAAATTCTGCGTGTCTTCGTTAAACAGTCACTGTCTCGAAACATCTGCGCCACTTCTCGCTCTTTGATTTGCTCTCCGGAGACGTTACTTTGTTCCATCTCTTTCGACGGCATGTTCTCCTATTACAAAGCCCAATTTTGTGCATTCTCGAAATTTTCGCCAGATTTTGGCCATTAAATCAGGAGAAAATGAAGTGGAAAGAGGTATACTAAATATCAGCTTCAAAGGCACCGCCTTAAAGTTGCAAATAAGAGGCGCACGCCTTTCAAGAGGCGTTCGAAAATTCTGCGTCTCTTCGTTAATCAGTCACTGTCTCGAAACATCTGCGCCACATCTCGCTCTTTGCTTTGCTCTCCGGAGACGTTACTTTGTGCCATCTCTTTCGACGGCATGTTCTCCTGTTACATGCCCAATTTTGTGCATTCTGAAAATTTTCGCCATATTTTGGCCAATATATCAGGAGAACATGAAGTCGAAAGAGGTATACTAAATTTCAGCTTCAAAGTCATCGCCTTAAAGTTGCAAATAAGATGCGCACGCCTTTCAAGAGCGTTCGAAAATTCTGCGTCTCTTCGTTAATCAGTCACTGTCTCGAAACATCTGCGCCTCATCTCGCTCTTTGATTTGCTCTCCGGAGACGTTACTTTGTGCCATCTCTTTCGACGGCATGTTCTCCTGTTACAAAGCCCAATTTTGTGCATTCTGAAAATTTTCGCCATATTTTGGTCAATATATCAGGAGAACATGAAGTCGAAAGAGGTATACTAAATTTCAGCTTCAAATGCATCGCCTAAAAGTTGCAAATAAGAGGCGCACGCCTTTCAAGAGGCGTTCGAAATTCTGCGTCTCTTCGTTAAACAGTCGCTGTCTCGAAACATCTGCGCCACTTCTCGCTCTTTGATTTGCTCTCCGGAGACGTTACATTGTGCCATCTCTTTCGACGGCATGTTCTCCTGTTACATGCCCAATTTTGTGCATTCTGAAAATTTTCGCCATATTTTGGTCAATATATCAGGAGAACATGAAGTCGAAAGAGGTATACTAAATTTCAGCTTCAAATGCATCGGCTTAAAGTTGCAAATAAGAGGCGTTCGAAAATTCTGCGTCTCTTCGTTAATCAGTCACTGTCTCGAAACATCTGCGCCACATCTCGCTCTTTGATTTGCTCTCCGGAGACGTTACTTTGTGCCATCTCTTTCGACGGCATGTTCTCCTGTTACAAAGCCCAATTTTGTGCATTCTGAAAATTTTCGCCAGATTTTGGCCAATATATCAGGAGAACATGAAGTCAAAAGAGGTATACTAAATTTCAGCTTCAAAGGCATCGCCTTAAAGTTGCAAATAAGAGGCGCAGTCCTTTCAAGAGGCGTTCGAAAATTCTGCGTGTCTTCGTTAAACAGTCACTGTATCGAAACATCTGCGCCACTTCTCGCTCTTTGATTTGCTCTCCGGAGACGTTACTTTGTTCCATCTCTTTCGACGGCATGTTCTCCTATTACAAAGCCCAATTTTGTGCATTCTCGAAATTTTCGCCAGATTTTGGCCAATATATCAGGAGAACATGAAGTGGAAAGAGGTATACTAAATTTCAGCTTCAAAGGCATCGCTTAAAAGTATCAAATCAGAGGCGCAGGCCTTACAAGAGGCGTTCGAAAATTGTGCGACTCTTCGTTAAACAGTCACTGTCTCGAAACATCTGCGCCACTTCTCGCTCTTTGATTTGCTCTCCGGAGACGTTACTTTGTGCCATCTCTTTCGACGGCATTTTCTCCTGCTACAAAGCCCAATTCTGTGCATTCTGAAAATTTTCGCCAGATTTTGGCCAATATATCAGGAGAACATGAAGTGGAAAGCGGTATACTAAATTTCAGCTTCAAAGGCATCGCCTTAAAGTTGCAAATAAGAGGCGCAGGCCTTTCAAGAGGCGTTCGAAAATTCTGCGTCTCTTCGTTAAACAGTCACTGTCTCGAAACATCTGCGCCACTTCTCGCTCTTTGATTTGCTCTCCGGAGACGTTACTTTGTGCCATCTCTTTCGACGGCATGTTCTCCTGTTACATGCCCAATTTTGTGCATTCTGAAAATTTTCGCCATATTTTGGTCAATATATCAGGAGAACATGAAGTCGAAAGAGGTATACTAAATTTCAGCTTCAAATGCATCGGCTTAAAGTTGCAAATAAGAGGCGTTCGTAAATTCTGCGTCTCTTCGTTAATCAGTCACTGTCTCGAAACATCTGCGCCACATCTCGCTCTTTGATTTGCTCTCCGGAGACGTTACTTTGTGCCATCTCTTTCGACGGCATGTTCTCCTGTTACAAAGCCCAATTTGGTGCATTCTGAAAATTTTCGCCAGATTTTGGCCAATATATCAGGAGAACATGAAGTCAAAAGAGGTATACTAAATTTCAGCTTCAAAGGCATCGCCTTAAAGATGCAAATAAGAGGCGCAGGCCTTTCAAGAGGCGTTCGAAAATTCTGCGTCTCTTCGTTAAACAGTCACTGTCTCGAAACATCTGCGCCACTTCTCGCTCTTGATTTGCTCTCCGGAGACGTTACTTTGTGCCATCTCTTTCGACGGCATGTTCTCCTGTTACATGCCCAATTTTGTGCATTCTGAAATTTTCGCCATATTTTGGCCAATATATCAGGAGAACATGAAGTCGAAAGAGGTATACTAAATTTCAGCTTCAAGGGCATCGCCTTAAAGTTGCAAATAAGAGGCGCACGCCTTTCAAGAGCGTTCGAAAATTCTGCGTCTCTTCGTTAAACAGTCACTGTATCGAAACATCTGCGCCACTTCTCGCTCTTTGATTTGCTCTCCGGAGACGTTACTTTGTTCCATCTCTTTCGACGGCATGTTCTCCTATTACAAAGCCCAATTTTGTGCATTCTCGAAATTTTCGCCAGATTTTGGCCAATATATCAGGAGAACATGAAGTGGAAAGAGGTATACTAAATTTCGGCTTCAAAGGCATCGCTTAAAAGTATCAAATCAGAGGCGCAGGCCTTACAAGAGGCGTTCGAAAATTCTGCGTGTCTTCGTTAAACAGTCACTGTCTCGAAACATCTGCGCCACTTCTCGCTCTTTGATTTGCCCTCCGGAGACGTTACTTTGTGCCATCTCTTTCGACGGCATGTTCTCCTGTTACATGCCCAATTTTGTGCATTCTGAAAATTTTCGCCATATTTTGGTCAATATATCAGGAGAACATGAAGTCGAAAGAGGTATACTAAATTTCAGCTTCAAATGCATCGGCTTAAAGTTGCAAATAAGAGGCGTTCGTAAATTCTGCGTCTCTTCGTTAATCAGTCACTGTCTCGAAACATCTGCGCCACATCTCGCTCTTTGATTTGCTCTCCGGAGACGTTACTTTGTGGCATCTCTTTCGACGGCATGTTCTCCTGTTACAAAGCCCAATTTTGTGCATTCTGAAAATTTTCGCCAGATTTTGGCCAATATATCAGGAGAACATGAAGTCAAAAGAGGTATACTAAATTTCAGCTTCAAAGGCATCGCCTTAAAGATGCAAATAAGAGGCGCAGGCCTTTCAAGAGGCGTTCGAAAATTCTGCGTGTCTTCGTTAAACAGTCACTGTCTCGAAACATCTGCGCCACTTCTCGCTCTTTGATTTGCTCTCCGGAGACGTTACTTTGTTCCATCTCTTTCGACGGCATGTTCTCCTATTACAAAGCCCAATTTTGTGCATTCTCGAAATTTTCGCCAGATTTTGGCCATTAAATCAGGAGAAAATGAAGTGGAAAGAGGTATACTAAATATCAGCTTCAAAGGCACCGCCTTAAAGTTGCAAATAAGAGGCGCACGCCTTTCAAGAGGCGTTCGAAAATTCTGCGTCTCTTCGTTAATCAGTCACTGTCTCGAAACATCTGCGCCACATCTCGCTCTTTGCTTTGCTCTCCGGAGACGTTACTTTGTGCCATCTCTTTCGACGGCATGTTCTCCTGTTACATGCCCAATTTTGTGCATTCTGAAAATTTTCGCCATATTTTGGCCAATATATCAGGAGAACATGAAGTCGAAAGAGGTATACTAAATTTCAGCTTCAAAGTCATCGCCTTAAAGTTGCAAATAAGATGCGCACGCCTTTCAAGAGCGTTCGAAAATTCTGCGTCTCTTCGTTAATCAGTCACTGTCTCGAAACATCTGCGCCTCATCTCGCTCTTTGATTTGCTCTCCGGAGACGTTACTTTGTGCCATCTCTTTCGACGGCATGTTCTCCTGTTACAAAGTCCAATTTTGTGCATTCTGAAAATTTTCGCCATATTTTGGTCAATATATCAGGAGAACATGAAGTCGAAAGAGGTATACTAAATTTCAGCTTCAAATGCATCGCCTAAAAGTTGCAAATAAGAGGCGCACGCCTTTCAAGAGGCGTTCGAAAATTCTGCGTCTCTTCGTTAAACAGTCGCTGTCTCGAAACATCTGCGCCACTTCTCGCTCTTTGATTTGCTCTCCGGAGACGTTACATTGTGCCATCTCTTTCGACGGCATGTTCTCCTGTTACATGCCCAATTTTGTGCATTCTGAAAATTTTCGCCATATTTTGGTCAATATATCAGGAGAACATGAAGTCGAAAGAGGTATACTAAATTTCAGCTTCAAATGCATCGGCTTAAAGTTGCAAATAAGAGGCGTTCGAAAATTCTGCGTCTCTTCGTTAATCAGTCACTGTCTCGAAACATCTGCGCCACATCTCGCTCTTTGATTTGCTCTCCGGAGACGTTACTTTGTGCCATCTCTTTCGACGGCATGTTCTCCTGTTACAAAGCCCAATTTTGTGCATTCTGAAAATTTTCGCCAGATTTTGGCCAATATATCAGGAGAACATGAAGTCAAAAGAGGTATACTAAATTTCAGCTTCAAAGGCATCGCCTTAAAGTTGCAAATAAGAGGCGCAGTCCTTTCAAGAGGCGTTCGAAAATTCTGCGTGTCTTCGTTAAACAGTCACTGTATCGAAACATCTGCGCCACTTCTCGCTCTTTGATTTGCTCTCCGGAGACGTTACTTTGTTCCATCTCTTTCGACGGCATGTTCTCCTATTACAAAGCCCAATTTTGTGCATTCTCGAAATTTTCGCCAGATTTTGGCCAATATATCAGGAGAACATGAAGTTGAAAGAGGTATACTAAATTTCAGCTTCAAAGGCATCGCTTAAAAGTATCAAATCAGAGGCGCAGGCCTTACAAGAGGCGTTCGAAAATTGTGCGACTCTTCGTTAAACAGTCACTGTCTCGAAACATCTGCGCCACTTCTCGCTCTTTGATTTGCTCTCCGGAGACGTTACTTTGTGCCATCTCTTTCGACGGCATTTTCTCCTGCTACAAAGCCCAATTCTGTGCATTCTGAAAATTTTCGCCAGATTTTGGCCAATATATCAGGAGAACATGAAGTGGAAAGCGGTATACTAAATTTCAGCTTCAAAGGCATCGCCTTAAAGTTGCAAATAAGAGGCGCAGGCCTTTCAAGAGGCGTTCGAAAATTCTGCGTCTCTTCGTTAAACAGTCACTGTCTCGAAACATCTGCGCCACTTCTCGCTCTTTGATTTGCTCTCCGGAGACGTTACTTTGTGCCATCTCTTTCGACGGCATGTTCTCCTGTTACATGCCCAATTTTGTGCATTCTGAAAATTTTCGCCATATTTTGGTCAATATATCAGGAGAACATGAAGTCGAAAGAGGTATACTAAATTTCAGCTTCAAATGCATCGGCTTAAAGTTGCAAATAAGAGGCGTTCGTAAATTCTGCGTCTCTTCGTTAATCAGTCACTGTCTCGAAACATCTGCGCCACATCTCGCTCTTTGATTTGCTCTCCGGAGACGTTACTTTGTGCCATCTCTTTCGACGGCATGTTCTCCTGTTACAAAGCCCAATTTGGTGCATTCTGAAAATTTTCGCCAGATTTTGGCCAATATATCAGGAGAACATGAAGTCAAAAGAGGTATACTAAATTTCAGCTTCAAAGGCATCGCCTTAAAGATGCAAATAAGAGGCGCAGGCCTTTCAAGAGGCGTTCGAAAATTCTGCGTCTCTTCGTTAAACAGTCACTGTCTCGAAACATCTGCGCCACTTCTCGCTCTTTGATTTGCTCTCCGGAGACGTTACTTTGTGCCATCTCTTTCGACGGCATGTTCTCCTGTTACATGCCCAATTTTGTGCATTCTGAAAATTTTCGCCATATTTTGGCCAATATATCAGGAGAACATGAAGTCGAAAGAGGTATACTAAATTTCAGCTTCAAGGGCATCGCCTTAAAGTTGCAAATAAGAGGCGCACGCCTTTCAAGAGCGTTCGAAAATTCTGCGTCTCTTCGTTAATCAGTCACTGTCTCGAAACATCTGAGCCACATCTCGCTCTTTGATTTGCTCTCCGGAGACGTTACTTTGTGCCATCTCTTTCGACGGCATTTTCTCCTGCTACAAAGCCCAATTCTGTGCATTCTGAAAATTTTCGCCAGATTTTGGCCAATATATCAGGAGAACATGAAGTCAAAAGAGGTATACTAAATTTCAGCTTCAAAGGCATCGCCTTAAAGTTGCAAATAAGAGGCGCAGTCCTTTCAAGAGGCGTTCGAAAATTCTGCGTGTCTTCGTTAAACAGTCACTGTATCGAAACATCTGCGCCACTTCTCGCTCTTTGATTTGCTCTCCGGAGACGTTACTTTGTTCCATCTCTTTCGACGGCATGTTCTCCTATTACAAAGCCCAATTTTGTGCATTCTCGAAATTTTCGCCAGATTTTGGCCAATATATCAGGAGAACATGAAGTTGAAAGAGGTATACTAAATTTCAGCTTCAAAGGCATCGCTTAAAAGTATCAAATCAGAGGCGCAGGCCTTACAAGAGGCGTTCGAAAATTGTGCGACTCTTCGTTAAACAGTCACTGTCTCGAAACATCTGCGCCACTTCTCGCTCTTTGATTTGCTCTCCGGAGACGTTACTTTGTGCCATCTCTTTCGACGGCATTTTCTCCTGCTACAAAGCCCAATTCTGTGCATTCTGAAAATTTTCGCCAGATTTTGGCCAATATATCAGGAGAACATGAAGTGGAAAGCGGTATACTAAATTTCAGCTTCAAAGGCATCGCCTTAAAGTTGCAAATAAGAGGCGCAGGCCTTTCAAGAGGCGTTCGAAAATTCTGCGTCTCTTCGTTAAACAGTCACTGTCTCGAAACATCTGCGCCACTTCTCGCTCTTTGATTTGCTCTCCGGAGACGTTACTTTGTGCCATCTCTTTCGACGGCATGTTCTCCTGTTACATGCCCAATTTTGTGCATTCTGAAAATTTTCGCCATATTTTGGTCAATATATCAGGAGAACATGAAGTCGAAAGAGGTATACTAAATTTCAGCTTCAAATGCATCGGCTTAAAGTTGCAAATAAGAGGCGTTCGTAAATTCTGCGTCTCTTCGTTAATCAGTCACTGTCTCGAAACATCTGCGCCACATCTCGCTCTTTGATTTGCTCTCCGGAGACGTTACTTTGTGCCATCTCTTTCGACGGCATGTTCTCCTGTTAGAAAGCCCAATTTGGTGCATTCTGAAAATTTTCGCCAGATTTTGGCCAATATATCAGGAGAACATGAAGTCAAAAGAGGTATACTAAATTTCAGCTTCAAAGGCATCGCCTTAAAGATGCAAATAAGAGGCGCAGGCCTTTCAAGAGGCGTTCGAAAATTCTGCGTCTCTTCGTTAAACAGTCACTGTCTCGAAACATCTGCGCCACTTCTCGCTCTTTGATTTGCTCTCCGGAGACGTTACTTTGTGCCATCTCTTTCGACGGCATGTTCTCCTGTTACATGCCCAATTTTGTGCATTCTGAAAATTTTCGCCATATTTTGGCCAATATATCAGGAGAACATGAAGTCGAAAGAGGTATACTAAATTTCAGCTTCAAGGGCATCGCCTTAAAGTTGCAAATAAGAGGCGCACGCCTTTCAAGAGCGTTCGAAAATTCTGCGTCTCTTCGTTAATCAGTCACTGTCTCGAAACATCTGAGCCACATCTCGCTCTTTGATTTGCTCTCCGGAGACGTTACTTTGTGCCATCTCTTTCGACGGCATTTTCTCCTGCTACAAAGCCCAATTCTGTGCGTTCTGAAAATTTTCGCCAGATTTTGGCCAATATATCAGGAGAACATGAAGTGGAAAGAGGTATACTAAATTTCAGCTTCAAAGGCATCGCCTTAAGGTTGCAAATAAGAGGCGCAGGCCTTTCAAGAGGCGTTCGAAAATTCTGCGTGTCTTCGTTAAACAGTCACTGTATCGAAACATTTGCGCCACTTCTCGCTCTTTGATTTGCTCTCCGGAGACGTTATTTTGTGCCATCTCTTTCGACGGCATGTTCTCCTGTTACAAAGCCCAATTTTGTGCATTCTGAAAATTTTCGCTAGATTTTGGCCAATATATCTGGAGAACATGAAGTGGAAAGAGGTATATTAAATTTCAGCTTCAAAGGCATCGCTTAAAAGTATCAAATCAGAGGCGCAGGCCTTTCAAGAGGCGTTCGAAAATTGTGCGGCTCTTCGTTAAACAGTCACTGTCTCGAAACATCTGCGCCACTTCACGCTCTTTGATTTGCTCTCCGGAGACGTTACTTTGTGCCATCTCTTTCGACGGCATTTTCTCCTGCTACAGAGCCCAATTCTGTGCATTCTGAAAATTTTCGCCAGATTTTGGCCAATATATCAGGAGAACATGAAGTGGAAAGCGGTATACTAAATTTCAGCTTCAAAGGCATCGCCTTAAAGTTGCAAATAAGAGGCGCAGGCCTTTCAAGAGGCGTTCGAAAATTCTGCGTCTCTTCGTTAAACAGTCACTGTCTCGAAACATCTGCGCCACTTCTCGCTCTTTGATTTGCTTTCCGGAGACGTTACCTTGTGCCATCTCTTTCGACGGCATGTTCTCCTGTTACATGCCCAATTTTGTGCATTCTGAAAATTTTCGCCATATTTTGGTCAATATATCAGGAGAACATGAAGTCGAAAGAGGTATACTAAATTTCAGTTTCAAATGCATCGGCTTAAAGTTGCAAATAAGAGGCGTTCGTAAATTCTGCGTCTCTTCGTTAATCAGTCACTGTCTCGAAACATCTGCGCCACATCTCGCTCTTTGATTTGCTCTCCGGAGACGTTACTTTGTGCCATCTCTTTCGACGGCATGTTCTCCTGTTACAAAGCCCAATTTTGTGCATTCTGAAAATTTTCGCCAGATTTTGGCCAATATATCAGGAGAACATGAAGTCAAAAGAGGTATACTAAATTTCAGCTTCAAAGGCATCGCCTTAAAGATGCAAATAAGAGGCGCAGGCCTTTCAAGAGGCGTTCGAAAATTCTGCGTGTCTTCGTTAAACAGTCACTGTCTCGAAACATCTGCGCCACTTCTCGCTCTTTGATTTGCTCTCCGGAGACGTTACTTTGTTCCATCTCTTTCGACGGCATGTTCTCCTATTACAAAGCCCAATTTTGTGCATTCTCGAAATTTTCGCCAGATTTTGGCCATTAAATCAGGAGAAAATGAAGTGGAAAGAGGTATACTAAATATCAGCTTCAAAGGCACCGCCTTAAAGTTGCAAATAAGAGGCGCACGCCTTTCAAGAGGCGTTCGAAAATTCTGCGTCTCTTCGTTAATCAGTCACTGTCTCGAAACATCTGCGCCACATCTCGCTCTTTGCTTTGCTCTCCGGAGACGTTACTTTGTGCCATCTCTTTCGACGGCATGTTCTCCTGTTACATGCGCAATTTTGTGCATTCTGAAAATTTTCGCCATATTTTGGCCAATATATCAGGAGAACATGAAGTCGAAAGAGGTATACTAAATTTCAGCTTCAAGGGCATCGCCTTAAAGTTGCAAATAAGAGGCGCACGCCTTTCAAGAGCGTTCGAAAATTCTGCGTCTCTTCGTTAATCAGTCACTGTCTCGAAACATCTGCGCCACTTCTCGCTTATTGATTTGCTCCCCGCAGACGTTACTTTGTGCCATCTCTTTTGACGGCATGATTTCCTGTTACAAAGCCCAATTTTGTGCATTCTGAAAATTTTCTCCAGATTTTGGCCAATATATCAGGAGAACATGAAGTGGAAAGAGGTATACTAAATTTCAGCTTCAAAGGCATCGCTTAAAAGTATCAAATCAGAGGCGCAGGCCTTTCAAGAGGCGTTCGAAAATTGTGCGGCTCTTCGTTAAACAGTCACTGTCTCGAAACATCTGCGCCACTTCTCGCTCTTTGATTTGCTCTCCGGAGACGTTACTTTGTGCCATCTCTTTCGACGGCATTTTCTCCTGCTACCAAGCCCAATTCTGTGCATTCTGAAAATTTTCGCCAGATTTTGGTCAATATATCAGGAGAACATGAAGTCGAAAGAGGTATACTAAATTTCAGCTTCAAATGCATCGGCTTAAAGTTGCAAATAAGAGGCGTTCGTAAATTCTGCGTCTCTTCGTTAATCAGTCACTGTCTCGAAACATCTGCGCCACATCTCGCTCTTTGATTTGCTCTCCGGAGACGTTACTTTGTGCCATCTCTTTCGACGGCATGTTCTCCTGTTACAAAGCCCAATGTTGCGCATTCTGAAATTTTCGCCAAATTTGGGCCAATGTATCAGGAGAACATGAAGTCAAAAGAGGTATACTAAATTTCAGCTTCAAAGGCATCGCCTTAAAGATGCAAATAAGAGGCGCAGGCCTTTCAAGAGGCGTTCGAAAATTCTGCGTGTCTTCGTTAAACAGTCACTGTCTCGAAACATCTGCGCCACTTCTCGCTCTTTGATTTGCTCTCCGGAGACGTTACATTGTGCCATCTCTTTCGACGGCATGTTCTCCTGTTACAAAGCCCAATTTTGTGCATTCTGAAAATTTTCGCCATATTTTGGTCAATATATCAGGAGAACATGAAGTCGAAAGAGGTATACTAAATTTCAGCTTCAAATGCATCGCCTAAAAGTTGCAAATAAGAGGCGCACGCCTTTCAAGAGGCGTTCGAAAATTCTGCGTCTCTTCGTTAAACAGTCGCTGTCTCGAAACATCTGCGCCACTTGTCGCTCTTTGATTTGCTCTCCGGAGACGGTACATTGTGCCATCTCTTTCGACGGCATGTTCTCCTGTTACATGCCCAATTTTGTGCATTCTGAAAATTTTCGCCATATTTTGGTCAATATATCAGGAGAACATGAAGTCGAAAGAGGTATACTAAATTTCAGCTTCAAATGCATCGGCTTAAAGTTGCAAATAAGAGGCGTTCGAAAATTCTGCGTCTCTTCGTTAATCAGTCACTGTCTCGAAACATCTGCGCCACATCTCGCTCTTAGATTTGCTCTCCGGAGACGTTACTTTGTGCCATCTCTTTCGACGGCATGTTCTCCTGTTACAAAGCCCAATTTTGTGCATTCTGAAAATTTTCGCCAGATTTTGGCCAATATATCAGGAGAACATGAAGTCAAAAGAGGTATACTAAATTTCAGCTTCAAAGGCATCGCCTTAAAGTTGCAAATAAGAGGCGCAGGCCTTTCAAGAGGCGTTCGAAAATTCTGCGTGTCTTCGTTAAACAGTCACTGTATCGAAACATCTGCGCCACTTCTCGCTCTTTGATTTGCTCTCCGGAGACGTTACTTTGTTCCTTCTCTTTCGACGGCATGTTCTCCTATTACAAAGCCCAATTTTGTGCATTCTCGAAATTTTCGCCAGATTTTGGCCAATATATCAGGAGAACATGAAGTGGAAAGAGGTATACTAAATTTCAGCTTCAAATGCATCGGCTTAAAGTTGCAAATAAGAGGCGTTCGAAAATTCTGCGTCTCTTCGTTAATCAGTCACTGTCTCGAAACATCTGCGCCACATCTCGCTCTTTGATTTGCTCTCCGGAGACGTTACATTGTGCCATCTCTTTCGACGGCATGTTCTCCTGTTACAAAGCCCAATTTTGTGCATTCTGAAAATTTTCGCCAGATTTTGGCCAATATATCAGGAGAACATGAAGTCAAAAGAGGTATACTAAATTTCAGCTTCAAAGGCATCGCCTTAAAGTTGCAAATAAGAGGCGCAGGCCTTACAAGAGGCGTTCGAAAATTGTGCGACTCTTCGATAAACAGTCACTGTCTCGAAACATCTGCGCCACTTCTCGCTCTTTGATTTGCTCTCCGGAGACGTTACTTTGTGCCATCTCTTTCGACGGCATTTTCTCCTGCTACAAAGCCCAATTCTGTGCATTCTGAAAATTTTCGCCAGATTTTGGCCAATATATCAGGAGAACATGAAGTGGAAAGCGGTATACTAAATTTCAGCTTCAAAGGCATCGCCTTAAAGTTGCAAATAAGAGGCGCAGGCCTTTCAAGAGGCGTTCGAAAATTCTGCGTCTCTTCGTTAAACAGTCACTGTCTCAAAACATCTGCGCCACTTCTCGCTCTTTGATTTGCTCTCCGGAGACGTTACTTTGTGCCATCTCTTTCGACGGCATGTTCTCCTGTTACATGCCCAATTTTGTGCATTCTGAAAATTTTCGCCATATTTTGGTCAATATATCAGGAGAACATGAAGTCGAAAGAGGTATACTAAATTTCAGCTTCAAATGCATCGGCTTAAAGTTGCAAATAAGAGGCGTTCGTAAATTCTGCGTCTCTTCGTTAATCAGTCACTGTCTCGAAACATCTGCGCCACATCTCGCTCTTTGATTTGCTCTCCGGAGACGTTACTTTGTGCCATCTCTTTCGACGGCATGTTCTCCTGTTACAAAGCCCAATGTTGCGCATTCTGAAATTTTCGCCAAATTTGGGCCAATGTATCAGGAGAACATGAAGTCAAAAGAGGTATACTAAATTTCAGCTTCAAAGGCATCGCCTTAAAGATGCAAATAAGAGGCGCAGGCCTTTCAAGAGGCGTTCGAAAATTCTGCGTCTCTTCGTTAATCAGTCACTGTCTCGAAACATCTGCGCCACATCTCGCTCTTTGCTTTGCTCTCCGGAGACGTTACTTTGTGCCATCTCTTTCGACGGCATGTTCTCCTGTTACATGCCCAATTTTGTGCATTCTGAAAATTTTCGCCATATTTTGGCCAATATATCAGGAGAACATGAAGTCGAAAGAGGTATACTAAATTTCAGCTTCAAGGGCATCGCCTTAAAGTTGCAAATAAGAGGCGCACGCCTTTCAAGAGCGTTCGAAAATTCTGCGTCTCTTCGTTAATCAGTCACTGTCTCGAAACATCTGCGCCACTTCTCGCTTATTGATTTGCTCTCCGCAGACGTTACTTTGTGCCATCTCTTTTGACGGCATGATTTCCTGTTACAAAGCCCAATTTTGTGCATTCTGAAAATTTTCTCCAGATTTTGGCCAATATATCAGGAGAACATGAAGTGGAAAGAGGTATACTAAATTTCAGCTTCAAAGGCATCGCTTAAAAGTATCAAATCAGAGGCGCAGGCCTTTCAAGAGGCGTTCGAAAATTGTGCGGCTCTTCGTTAAACAGTCACTGTCTCGAAACATTTGCGCCACTTCTCGCTCTTTGATTTGCTCTCCGGAGACGTTACTTTGTGCCATCTCTTTCGACGGCATTTTCTCCTGCTACCAAGCCCAATTCTGTGCATTCTGAAAATTTTCGCCAGATTTTGGCCAATATATCAGGAGAACATGAAGTGGAAAGCGGTATACTAAATTTCAGCTTCAAAGGCATCGCCTTAAAGTTGCAAATAAGAGGCGCAGGCCTTTCAAGAGGCGTTCGAAAATTCTGCGTCTCTTCGTTAAACAGTCACTGTCTCGAAACATCTGCGCCACTTCTCGCTCTTTGATTTGCTCTCCGGAGACGTTACTTTGTGCCATCTCTTTCGACGGCATGTTCTCCTGTTACATGCCCAATTTTGTGCATTCTGAAAATTTTCGCCATATTTTGGTCAATATATCAGGAGAACATGAAGTCGAAAGAGGTATACTAAATTTCAGCTTCAAATGCATCGGCTTAAAGTTGCAAATAAGAGGCGTTCGTAAATTCTGCGTCTCTTCGTTAATCAGTCACTGTCTCGAAACATCTGCGCCACATCTCGCTCTTTGATTTGCTCTCCGGAGACGTTACTTTGTGCCATCTCTTTCGACGGCATGTTCTCCTGTTACAAAGCCCAATGTTGCGCATTCTGAAATTTTCGCCAAATTTGGGCCAATATATCAGGAGAACATGAAGTCGAAAGAGGTATACTAAATTTCAGCTTCAAATGCATCGCCTAAAAGTTGCAAATAAGAGGCGCACGCCTTTCAAGAGGCGTTCGAAAATTCTGCGTCTCTTCGTTAAACAGTCGCTGTCTCGAAACATCTGCGCCACTTGTCGCTCTTTGATTTGCTCTCCGGAGACGTTACATTGTGCCATCTCTTTCGACGGCATGTTCTCCTGTTACATGCCCAATTTTGTGCATTCTGAAAATTTTCGCCATATTTTGGTCAATATATCAGGAGAACATGAAGTCGAACGAGGTATACTAAATTTCAGCTTCAAATGCATCGGCTTAAAGTTGCAAATAAGAGGCGTTCGAAAATTCTGCGTCTCTTCGTTAATCAGTCACTGTCTCGAAACATCTGCGCCACATCTCGCTCTTTGATTTGCTCTCCGGAGACGTTACTTTGTGCCATCTCTTTCGACGGCATGTTCTCCTGTTACAAAGCCCAATTTTGTGCATTCTGAAAATTTTCGCCAGATTTTGGCCAATATATCAGGAGAACATGAAGTCAAAAGAGGTATACTAAATTTCAGCTTCAAAGGCATCGCCTTAAAGTTGCAAATAAGAGGCGCAGGCCTTTCAAGAGGCGTTCGAAAATTCTGCGTGTCTTCGTTAAACAGTCACTGTATCGAAACATCTGCGCCACTTCTCGCTCTTTGATTTGCTCTCCGGAGACGTTACTTTGTTCCATCTCTTTCGACGGCATTTTATCCTATTACAAAGCCCAATTTTGTGCATTCTCGAAATTTTCGCCAGATTTTGGCCAATATATCAGGAGAACATGAAGTGGAAAGAGGTATACTAAATTTCAGCTTCAAATGCATCGGCTTAAAGTTGCAAATAAGAGGCGTTCAAAAATTCTGCGTCTCTTCGTTAATCAGTCACTGTCTCGAAACATCTGCGCCACATCTCGCTCTTTGATTTGCTCTCCGGAGACGTTACTTTGTGCCATCTCTTTCGACGGCATGTTCTCCTGTTACAAAGCCCAATTTTGTGCATTCTGAAAATTTTCGCCAGATTTTGGCCAATATATCAGGAGAACATGAAGTCAAAAGAGGTATACTAAATTTCAGCTTCAAAGGCATCGCCTTAAAGTTGCAAATAAGAGGCGCAGGCCTTACAAGAGGCGTTCGAAAATTGTGCGACTCTTCGTTAAACAGTCACTGTCTCGAAACATCTGCGCCACTTCTCGCTCTTTGATTTGCTCTCCGGAGACGTTACTTTGTGCCATCTCTTTCGACGGCATTTTCTCCTGCTACAAAGCCCAATTCTGTGCATTCTGAAAATTATCGCCAGATTTTGGCCAATATATCAGGAGAACATGAAGTGGAAAGCGGTATACTAAATTTCAGCTTCAAAGGCATCGCCTTAAAGTTGCAAATAAGAGGCGCAGGCCTTTCAAGAGGCGTTCGAAAATTCTGCGTCTCTTCGTTAAACAGTCACTGTCTCGAAACATCTGCGCCACTTCTCGCTCTTTGATTTGCTCTCCGGAGACGTTACTTTGTGCCATCTCTTTCGACGGCATGTTCTCCTGTTACATGCCCAATTTTGTGCATTCTGAAAATTTTCGCCATATTTTGGTCAATATATCAGGAGAACATGAAGTCGAAAGAGGTATACTAAATTTCAGCTTCAAATGCATCGGCTTAAAGTTGCAAATAAGAGGCGTTCGTAAATTCTGCGTCTCTTCGTTAATCAGTCACTGTCTCGAAACATCTGCGCCACATCTCGCTCTTTGATTTGCTCTCCGGAGACGTTACTTTGTGCCATCTCTTTCGACGGCATGTTCTCCTGTTACAAAGCCCAATTTTGTGCATTCTGAAAATTTTCCCCAGATTTTGGCCAATATATCAGGAGAACATGAAGTGGAAAGCGGTATACTAAATTTCAGCTTCAAAGGCATCGCCTTAAAGTTGCAAATAAGAGGCGCAGGCCTTTCAAGAGGCGTTCGAAAATTCTGCGTGTCTTCGTTAAACAGTCACTGTATCGAAACATCTGCGCCACTTCTCGCTCTTTGATTTGCTCTCCGCAGACGTTATTTTGTGCCATCTCTTTCGACGGCATGTTCTCCTGTTACAAAGCCCAATTTTGTGCATTCTGAAAATTTTCGCTAGATTTTGGCCAATATATCAGGAGAACATGAAGTGGAAAGAGGTATATTAAATTTCAGCTTCAAAGGCATCGCTTAAAAGTATCAAATCAGAGGCGCAGGCCTTTCAAGAGGCGTTCGAAAATTGTGCGGCTCTTCGTTAAACAGTCACTGTCTCGAAACATCTGCGCCACTTCACGCTCTTTGATTTGCTCTCCGGAGACGTTACTTTGTGCCATCTCTTTCGACGGCATTTTCTCCTGCTACAAAGCCCAATTCTGTGCATTCTGAAAATTTTCGCCAGATTTTGGCCGATATATCAGGAGAACATGAAGTGGAAAGCGGTATACTAAATTTCAGCTTCAAAGGCATCGCCTTAAAGTTGCAAATAAGAGGCGCAGGCCTTTCAAGAGGCGTTCGAAAATTCTGCGTCTCTTCGTTAAACAGTCACTGTCTCGAAACATCTGCGCCACTTCTCGCTCTTTGATTTGCTCTCCGGAGACGTTACTTTGTGCCATCTCTTTCGACGGCATGTTCTCCTGTTACATGCCCAATTTTGTGCATTCTGAAAATTTTCGCCATATTTTGGTCAATATATCAGGAGAACATGAAGTCGAAAGAGGTATACTAAATTTCAGCTTCAAATGCATCGGCTTAAAGTTGCAAATAAGAGGCGTTCGTAAATTCTGCGTCTCTTCGTTAATCAGTCACTGTCTCGAAACATCTGCGCCACATCTCGCTCTTTGATTTGCTCTCCGGAGACGTTACTTTGTGCCATCTCTTTCGACGGCATGTTCTCCTGTTACAAAGCTCAATGTTGCGCATTCTGAAATTTTCGCCAAATTTGGGCCAATGTATCAGGAGAACATGAAGTCAAAAGAGGTATACTAAATTTCAGCTTCAAAGGCATCGCCTTAAAGATGCAAATAAGAGGCGCAGGCCTTTCAAGAGGCGTTCGAAAATTCTGCGTCTCTTCGTTAATCAGTCACTGTCTCGAAACATCTGCGCCACATCTCGCTCTTTGCTTTGCTCTCCGGAGACGTTACTTTGTGCCATCTCTTTCGACGGCATGTTCTCCTGTTACATGCCCAATTTTGTGCATTCTGAAAATTTTCGCCATATTTTGGCCAATATATCAGGAGAACATGAAGTCGAAAGAGGTATACTAAATTTCAGCTTCAAGGGCATCGCCTTAAAGTTGCAAATAAGAGGCGCACGCCTTTCAAGAGCGTTCGAAAATTCTGCGTCTCTTCGTTAATCAGTCACTGTCTCGAAACATCTGCGCCACTTCTCGCTTATTGATTTGCTCTCCGCAGACGTTACTTTGTGCCATCTCTTTTGACGGCATGATTTCCTGTTACAAAGCCCAATTTTGTGCATTCTGAAAATTTTCTCCAGATTTTGGCCAATATATCAGGAGAACATGAAGTGGAAAGAGGTATACTAAATTTCAGCTTCTAAGGCATCGCCTTAAGGTTGCAAATAAGAGGCGCAGGCCTTTCAAGAGGCGTTCGAAAATTCTGCGTGTCTTCGTTAAACAGTCACTGTATCGAAACATCTGCGCCACTTCTCGCTCTTTGATTTGCTCTCCGCAGACGTTATTTTGTGCCATCTCTTTCGACGGCATGTTCTCCTGTTACAAAGCCCAATTTTGTGCATTCTGAAAATTTTCGCTAGATTTTGGCCAATATATCAGGAGAACATGAAGTGGAAAGAGGTATATTAAATTTCAGCTTCAAAGGCATCGCTTAAAAGTATCAAATCAGAGGCGCAGGCCTTTCAAGAGGCGTTCGAAAATTGTGCGGCTCTTCGTTAAACAGTCACTGTCTCGAAACATCTGCGCCACTTCACGCTCTTTGATTTGCTCTCCGGAGACGTTACTTTGTGCCATCTCTTTCGACGGCATTTTCTCCTGCTACAAAGCCCAATTCTGTGCATTCTGAAAATTTTCGCCAGATTTTGGCCAATATATCAGGAGAACATGAAGTGGAAAGCGGTATACTAAATTTCAGCTTCAAAGGCATCGCCTTAAAGTTGCAAATAAGAGGCGCAGGCCTTTCAAGAGGCGTTCGAAAATTCTGCGTCTCTTCGTTAAACAGTCACTGTCTCGAAACATCTGCGCCACTTCTCGCTCTTTGATTTGCTCTCCGGAGACGTTACTTTGTGCCATCTCTTTCGACGGCATGTTCTCTTGTTACATGCCCAATTTTGTGCATTCTGAAAATTTTCGCCATATTTTGGTCAATATATCAGGAGAACATGAAGTCGAAAGAGGTATACTAAATTTCAGCTTCAAATGCATCGGCTTAAAGTTGCAAATAAGAGGCGTTCGTAAATTCTGCGTCTCTTCGTTAATCAGTCACTGTCTCGAAACATCTGCGCCACATCTCGCTCTTTGATTTGCTCTCCGGAGACGTTACTTTGTGCCATCTCTTTCGACGGCATGTTCTCCTGTTACAAAGCCCAATGTTGCGCATTCTGAAATTTTCGCCAAATTTGGGCCAATGTATCAGGAGAACATGAAGTCAAAAGAGGTATACTAAATTTCAGCTTCAAAGGCATCGCCTTAAAGATGCAAATAAGAGGCGCAGGCCTTTCAAGAGGCGTTCGAAAATTCTGCGTCTCTTCGTTAATCAGTCACTGTCTCGAAACATCTGCGCCACATCTCGCTCTTTGCTTTGCTCTCCGGAGACGTTACTTTGTGCCATCTCTTTCGACGGCATGTTCTCCTGTTACATGCCCAATTTTGTGCATTCTGAAAATTTTCGCCATATTTTGGCCAATATATCAGGAGAACATGAAGTCGAAAGAGGTATACTAAATTTCAGCTTCAAGGGCATCGCCTTAAAGTTGCAAATAAGAGGCGCACGCCTTTCAAGAGCGTTCGAAAATTCTGCGTCTCTTCGTTAATCAGTCACTGTCTCGAAACATCTGCGCCACTTCTCGCTTATTGATTTGCTCTCCGCAGACGTTACTTTGTGCCATCTCTTTTGACGGCATGATTTCCTGTTACAAACCCCAATTTTGTGCATTCTGAAAATTTTCTCCAGATTTTGGCCAATATATCAGGAGAACATGAAGTGGAAAGAGGTATACTAAATTTCAGCTTCAAAGGCATCGCTTAAAAGTATCAAATCAGAGGCGCAGGCCTTTCAAGAGGCGTTCGAAAATTGTGCGGCTCTTCGTTAAACAGTCACTGTCTCGAAACATCTGCGCCACTTCTCGCTCTTTGATTTGCTCTCCGGAGACGTTACTTTGTGCCATCTCTTTCGACGGCATTTTCTCCTGCTACCAAGCCCAATTCTGTGCATTCTGAAAATTTTCGCCAGATTTTGGCCAATATATCAGGAGAACATGAAGTGGAAAGCGGTATACTAAATTTCAGCTTCAAAGGCATCGCCTTAAAGTTGCAAATAAGAGGCGCAGGCCTTTCAAGAGGCGTTCGAAAATTCTGCGTCTCTTCGTTAAACAGTCGCTGTCTCGAAACATCTGCGCCACTTGTCGCTCTTTGATTTGCTCTCCGGAGACGTTACATTGTGCCATCTCTTTCGACGGCATGTTCTCCTGTTTCATGCCCAATTTTGTGCATTCTGAAAATTTTCGCCATATTTTGGTCAATATATCAGGAGAACATGAAGTCGAAAGAGGTATACTAAATTTCAGCTTCAAATGCATCGGCTTAAAGTTGCAAATAAGAGGCGTTCGAAAATTGTGCGACTCTTCGTTAAACAGTCACTGTCTCGAAACATCTGCGCCACTTCTCGCTCTTTGATTTGCTCTCCGGAGACGTTACTTTGTGCCATCTCTTTCGACGGCATTTTCTCCTGCTACAAAGCCCAATTCTGTGCATTCTGAAAATTTTCGCCATATTTTGGCCAATATATCAGGAGAACATGAAGTCGAAAGAGGTATACTAAATTTCAGCTTCAAGGGCATCGCCTTAAAGTTGCAAATAAGAGGCGCTCGCCTTTCAAGAGCGTTCGAAAATTCTGCGTCTCTTCGTTAATCAGTCACTGTCTCGAAACATCTGCGCCACTTCTCGCTCTTTGATTTGCTCTCCGGAGACGTTACTTTGTGCCATCTCTTTCGACGGCATTTTCTCCTGCTACAAAGGCCAATTCTGTGCATTCTGAAAATTTTCGCCAGATTTTGGCCAATATATCAGGAGAACATGAAGTGGAAAGCGGTATACTAAATTTCAGCTTCAAATGCATCGGCTTAAAGTTGCAAATAAGAGGCGTTCGTAAATTCTGCGTCTCTTCGTTAATCAGTCACTGTCTCGAAACATCTGCGCCACATCTCGCTCTTTGATTTGCTCTCCGGAGACGTTACTTTGTGCCATCTCTTTCGACGGCATGTTCTCCTGTTACAAAGCCCAATTTTGTGCATTCTGAAAATTTTCGCCAGATTTTGGCCAATATATCAGGAGAACATGAAGTCAAAAGAGGTATACTAAATTTCAGCTTCAAAGGCATCGCCTTAAAGATGCAAATAAGAGGCGCAGGCCTTTCAAGAGGCGTTCGAAAATTCTGCGTGTCTTCGTTAAACAGTCACTGTCTCGAAACATCTGCGCCACTTCTCGCTCTTTGCTTTGCTCTCCGGAGACGTTACTTTGTGCCATCTCTTTCGACGGCATGTTCTCCTGTTACATGCCCAATTTTGTGCATTCTGAAAATTTTCGCCATATTTTGGCCAATATATCAGGAGAACATGAAGTCGAAAGAGGTATACTAAATTTCAGCTTCAAGGGCATCGCCTTAAAGTTGCAAATAAGAGGCGCACGCCTTTCAAGAGCGTTCGAAAATTCTGCGTCTCTTCGTTAATCAGTCACTGTCTCGAAACATCTGCGCCACATCTCGCTCTTTGATTTGCTCTCCGGAGACGTTACTTTGTGCCATCTCTTTCGACGGCATTTTCTCCTGCTACAAAGCCCAATTCTGTGCGTTCTGAAAATTTTCGCCAGATTTTGGCCAATATATCAGGAGAACATGAAGTGGAAAGCGGTATACTAAATTTCAGCTTCAAAGGCATCGCCTTAAAGTTGCAAATAAGAGGCGCAGGCCTTAAGAGGCGTTCGAAAATTCTGCGTCTCTTCGTTAAACAGTCACTATCTCGAAACATCTGCGCCACTTCTCGCTTATTGATTTGCTCTCCGCAGACGTTACTTTGTGCCATCTCTTTTGACGGCATGATTTCCTGTTACATGCCCAATTTTGTGCATTCTGAAAATTTTCGCCATATTTTGGCCAATATATCAGGAGAACATGAAGTCGAAAGAGGTATACTAAATTTCAGCTTCAAGGGCATCGCCTTAAAGTTGCAAATAAGAGGCGCACGCCTTTCAAGAGCGTTCGAAAATTCTGCGTCTCTTCGTTAATCAGTCACTGTCTCGAAACATCTGCGCCACATCTCGCTCTTTGATTTGCTCTCCGGAGACGTTACTTTGTGCCATCTCTTTCGACGGCATTTTCTCTTGTTACATGCCCAATTTTGTGCATTCTGAAAATTTTCGCCATATTTTGGTCAATATATCAGGAGAACATGAAGTCGAAAGAGGTATACTAAATTTCAGCTTCAAATGCATCGGCTTAAAGTTGCAAATAAGAGGCGTTCGTAAATTCTGCGTCTCTTCGTTAATCAGTCACTGTCTCGAAACATCTGCGCCACATCTCGCTCTTTGATTTGCTCTCCGGAGACGTTACTTTGTGCCATCTCTTTCGACGGCATGTTCTCCTGTTACAAAGCCCAATGTTGCGCATTCTGAAATTTTCGCCAAATTTGGGCCAATGTATCAGGAGAACATGAAGTCAAAAGAGGTATACTAAATTTCAGCTTCAAAGGCATCGCCTTAAAGATGCAAATAAGAGGCGCAGGCCTTTCAAGAGGCGTTCGAAAATTCTGCGTGTCTTCGTTAAACAGTCACTGTCTCGAAACATCTGCGCCACTTCTCGCTCTTTGATTTGCTCTCCGGAGACGTTACTTTGTTCCATCTCTTTCGACGGCATGTTCTCCTATTACAAAGCCCAATTTTGTGCATTCTCGAAATTTTCGCCAGATTTTGGCCATTAAATCAGGAGAAAATGAAGTGGAAAGAGGTATACTAAATATCAGCTTCAAAGGCACCGCCTTAAAGTTGCAAATAAGAGTCGCACGCCTTTCAAGAGGCGTTCGAAAATTCTGCGTCTCTTCGTTAATCAGTCACTGTCTCGAAACATCTGCGCCACATCTCGCTCTTTGCTTTGCTCTCCGGAGACGTTACTTTGTGCCATCTCTTTCGACGGCATGTTCTCCTGTTACATGCCCAATTTTGTGCATTCTGAAAATTTTCGCCATATTTTGTCCAATATATCAGGAGAACATGAAGTCGAAAGAGGTATACTAAATTTCAGCTTCAAGGGCATCGCCTTAAAGTTGCAAATAAGAGGCGCACGCCTTTCAAGAGCGTTCGAAAATTCTGCGTCTCTTCGTTAATCAGTCACTGTCTCGAAACATCTGCGCCACTTCTCGCTTATTGATTTGCTCTCCGCAGACGTTACTTTGTGCCATCTCTTTTGACGGCATGATTTCCTGTTACAAAGCCCAATTTTGTGCATTCTGAAAATTTTCTCCAGATTTTGGCCAATATATCAGGAGAACATGAAGTGGAAAGAGGTATACTAAATTTCAGCTTCTAAGGCATCGCCTTAAGGTTGCAAATAAGAGGCGCAGGCCTTTCAAGAGGCGTTCGAAAATTCTGCGTGTCTTCGTTAAACAGTCACTGTATCGAAACATCTGCGCCACTTCTCGCTCTTTGATTTGCTCTCCGCAGACGTTATTTTGTGCCATCTCTTTCGACGGCATGTTCTCCTGTTACAAAGCCCAATTTTGTGCATTCTGAAAATTTTCGCTAGATTTTGGCCAATATATCAGGAGAACATGAAGTGGAAAGAGGTATATTAAATTTCAGCTTCAAAGGCATCGCTTAAAAGTATCAAATCAGAGGCGCAGGCCTTTCAAGAGGCGTTCGAAAATTGTGCGGCTCTTCGTTAAACAGTCACTGTCTCGAAACATCTGCGCCACTTCACGCTCTTTGATTTGCTCTCCGGAGACGTTACTTTGTGCCATCTCTTTCGACGGCATTTTCTCCTGCTACAAAGCCCAATTCTGTGCATTCTGAAAATTTTCGCCAGATTTTGGCCAATATATCAGGAGAACATGAAGTGGAAAGCGGTATACTAAATTTCAGCTTCAAAGGCATCGCCTTAAAGTTGCAAATAAGAGGCGCAGGCCTTTCAAGAGGCGTTCGAAAATTCTGCGTCTCTTCGTTAAACAGTCACTGTCTCGAAACATCTGCGCCACTTCTCGCTCTTTGATTTGCTCTCCGGAGACGTTACTTTGTGCCATCTCTTTCGACGGCATGTTCTCTTGTTACATGCCCAATTTTGTGCATTCTGAAAATTTTCGCCATATTTTGGTCAATATATCAGGAGAACATGAAGTCGAAAGAGGTATACTAAATTTCAGCTTCAAATGCATCGGCTTAAAGTTGCAAATAAGAGGCGTTCGTAAATTCTGCGTCTCTTCGTTAATCAGTCACTGTCTCGAAACATCTGCGCCACATCTCGCTCTTTGATTTGCTCTCCGGAGACGTTACTTTGTGCCATCTCTTTCGACGGCATGTTCTCCTGTTACAAAGCCCAATGTTGCGCATTCTGAAATTTTCGCCAAATTTGGGCCAATGTATCAGGAGAACATGAAGTCAAAAGAGGTATACTAAATTTCAGCTTCAAAGGCATCGCCTTAAAGATGCAAATAAGAGGCGCAGGCCTTTCAAGAGGCGTTCGAAAATTCTGCGTCTCTTCGTTAATCAGTCACTGTCTCGAAACATCTGCGCCCCATCTCGCTCTTTGCTTTGCTCTCCGGAGACGTTACTTTGTGCCATCTCTTTCGACGGCATGTTCTCCTGTTACATGCCCAATTTTGTGCATTCTGAAAATTTTCGCCATATTTTGGCCAATATATCAGGAGAACATGAAGTCGAAAGAGGTATACTAAATTTCAGCTTCAAGGGCATCGCCTTAAAGTTGCAAATAAGAGGCGCACGCCTTTCAAGAGCGTTCGAAAATTCTGCGTCTCTTCGTTAATCAGTCACTGTCTCGAAACATCTGCGCACTTCTCGCTTATTGATTTGCTCTCCGCAGACGTTACTTTGTGCCATCTCTTTTGACGGCATGATTTCCTGTTACAAACCCCAATTTTGTGCATTCTGAAAATTTTCTCCAGATTTTGGCCAATATATCAGGAGAACATGAAGTGGAAAGAGGTATACTAAATTTCAGCTTCAAAGGCATCGCTTAAAAGTATCAAATCAGAGGCGCAGGCCTTTCAAGAGGCGTTCGAAAATTGTGCGGCTCTTCGTTAAACAGTCACTGTCTCGAAACATCTGCGCCACTTCTCGCTCTTTGATTTGCTCTCCGGAGACGTTACTTTGTGCCATCTCTTTCGACGGCATTTTCTCCTGCTACCAAGCCCAATTCTGTGCATTCTGAAAATTTTCGCCAGATTTTGGCCAATATATCAGGAGAACATGAAGTGGAAAGCGGTATACTAAATTTCAGCTTCAAAGGCATCGCCTTAAAGTTGCAAATAAGAGGCGCAGGCCTTTCAAGAGGCGTTCGAAAATTCTGCGTCTCTTCGTTAAACAGTCACTGTCTCGAAACATCTGCGCCACTTCTCGCTCTTTGATTTGCTCTCCGGAGACGTTACTTTGTGCCATCTCTTCGACGGCATGTTCTCCTGTTACATGCCCAATTTTGTGCATTCTGAAAATTTTCGCCATATTTTGGTCAATATATCAGGAGAACATGAAGTCGAAAGAGGTATACTAAATTTCAGCTTCAAATGCATCGGCTTAAAGTTGCAAATAAGAGGCGTTCGTAAATTCTGCGTCTCTTCGTTAATCAGTCACTGTCTCGAAACATCTGCGCCACATCTCGCTCTTTGATTTGCTCTCCGGAGACGTTACTTTGTGCCATCTCTTTCGACGGCACGTTCTCCTGTTACAAAGCCCAATGTTGCGCATTCTGAAATTTTCGCCAAATTTGGGCCAATATATCAGGAGAACATGAAGTCGAAAGAGGTATACTAAATTTCAGCTTCAAATGCATCGCCTAAAAGTTGCAAATAAGAGGCGCACGCCTTTCAAGAGGCGTTCGAAAATTCTGCGTCTCTTCGTTAAACAGTCGCTGTCTCGAAACATCTGCGCCACTTGTCGCTCTTTGATTTGCTCTCCGGAGACGTTACATTGTGCCATCTCTTTCGACGGCATGTTCTCCTGTTTCATGCCCAATTTTGTGCATTCTGAAAATTTTCGCCATATTTTGGTCAATATATCAGGAGAACATGAAGTCGAAAGAGGTATACTAAATTTCAGCTTCAAATGCATCGGCTTAAAGTTGCAAATAAGAGGCGTTCGAAAATTGTGCGACTCTTCGTTAAACAGTCACTGTCTCGAAACATCTGCGCCACTTCTCGCTCTTTGATTTGCTCTCCGGAGACGTTACTTTGTGCCATCTCTTTCGACGGCATTTTCTCCTGCTACAAAGCCCAATTCTGTGCATTCTGAAAATTTTCGCCATATTTTGGCCAATATATCAGGAGAACATGAAGTCGAAAGAGGTATACTAAATTTCAGCTTCAAGGGCATCGCCTTAAAGTTGCAAATAAGAGGCGCTCGCCTTTCAAGAGCGTTCGAAAATTCTGCGTCTCTTCGTTAATCAGTCACTGTCTCGAAACATCTGCGCCACTTCTCGCTCTTTGATTTGCTCTCCGGAGACGTTACTTTGTGCCATCTCTTTCGACGGCATTTTCTCCTGCTACAAAGGCCAATTCTGTGCATTCTGAAAATTTTCGCCAGATTTTGGCCAATATATCAGGAGAACATGAAGTGGAAAGCGGTATACTAAATTTCAGCTTCAAATGCATCGGCTTAAAGTTGCAAATAAGAGGCGTTCGTAAATTCTGCGTCTCTTCGTTAATCAGTCACTGTCTCGAAACATCTGCGCCACATCTCGCTCTTTGATTTGCTCTCCGGAGACGTTACTTTGTGCCATCTCTTTCGACGGCATGTTCTCCTGTTACAAAGCCCAATTTTGTGCATTCTGAAAATTTTCGCCAGATTTTGGCCAATATATCAGGAGAACATGAAGTCAAAAGAGGTATACTAAATTTCAGCTTCAAAGGCATCGCCTTAAAGATGCAAATAAGAGGCGCAGGCCTTTCAAGAGGCGTTCGAAAATTCTGCGTGTCTTCGTTAAACAGTCACTGTCTCGAAACATCTGCGCCACTTCTCGCTCTTTGCTTTGCTCTCCGGAGACGTTACTTTGTGCCATCTCTTTCGACGGCATGTTCTCCTGTTACATGCCCAATTTTGTGCATTCTGAAAATTTTCGCCATATTTTGGCCAATATATCAGGAGAACATGAAGTCGAAAGAGGTATACTAAATTTCAGCTTCAAAGGCATCGCCTTAAGGTTGCAAATAAGAGGCGCAGGCCTTTCAAGAGGCGTTCGAAAATTCTGCGTGTCTTCGTTAAACAGTCACTGTATCGAAACATCTGCGCCACTTCTCGCTCTTTGATTTGCTCTCCGGAGACGTTACTTTGTGCCATCTCTTTCGACGGCATGTTCTCCTGTTACAAAGCCCAATTTTGTGCATTCTGAAAATTTTCGCTAGATTTTGGCCAATATATCAGGAGAACATGAAGTGGAAAGAGGTATACTAAATTTCAGCTTCAAAGGCATCGCTTAAAAGTATCAAATCAGAGGCGCAGGCCTTTCAAGAGGCGTTCGAAAATTCTGCGTGTCTTCGTTAAACAGTCACTGTATCGAAACATCTGCGCCACTTCTCGCTCTTTGATTTGCTCTCCGGAGACGTTACTTTGTGCCATCTCTTTCGACGGCATTTTCTCCTGCTACAAAGCCCAATTCTGTGCATTCTGAAAATTTTCGCCAGATTTTGGCCAATATATCAGGAGAACATGAAGTGGAAAGCGGTATACTAAATTTCAGCTTCAAAGGCATCGCCTTAAAGTTGCAAATAAGAGGCGCAGGCCTTTCAAGAGGCGTTCGAAAATTGTGCGGCTCTTCGTTAAACAGTCACTGTCTCGAAACATCTGCGCCACTTCTCGCTCTTTGATTTGCTCTCCGGAGACGTTACTTTGTGCCATCTCTTTCGACGGCATTTTCCTCCTGCTACAAAGCCCAATTCTGTGCATTCTGAAAATTTTCGCCAGATTTTGGCCAATATATCAGGAGAACATGAAGTGGAAAGCGGTATACTAAATTTCAGCTTCAAAGGCATCGCCTTAAAGTTGCAAATAAGAGGCGCAGGCCTTTCAAGAGGCGTTCGAAAATTCTGCGTCTCTTCGTTAAACAGTCACTGTCTCGAAACATCTGCGCCACTTCTCGCTCTTTGATTTGCTCTCCGGAGACGTTACTTTGTGCCATCTCTTTCGACGGCATGTTCTCCTGTTACAAAGCCCAATTTTGTGCATTCTGAAAATTTTCGCCAGATTTTGGCCAATATATCAGGAGAACATGAAGTCAAAGGGGTATACTAAATTTCAGCTTCAAAGGCATCGCCTTAAAGATGCAAATAAGAGGCGCTCGCCTCTCAAGAGCGTTCGAAAATTCTGCGTCTCTTCGTTAATCAGTCACTGTCTCGAAACATCTGCGCCACATCTCGCTCTTTGATTTGCTCTCCGGAGACGTTACTTTGTGCCATCTCTTTCGACGGCATGATTTCCTGTTACAAAGCCCAATTTTGTGCATTCTGAAAATTTTCTCCAGATTTTGGCCAATATATCAGGAGAACATGAAGTGGAAAGAGGTATACTAAATTTCAGCTTCAAAGGCATCGCCTTAAGGTTGCAAATAAGAGGCGCATGCCTTTCAAGAGGCGTTCGAAAATTCTGCGTGTCTTCGTTAAACAGTCACTGTATCGAAACATCTGCGCCACTTCTCGCTCTTTGATTTGCTCTCCGGAGACGTTACTTTGTGCCATCTCTTTCGACGCATGTTCTCCTGTTACAAAGCCCAATTTTGTGCATTCTGAAAATTTTCGCTAGATTTTGGCCAATATATCAGGAGAACATGAAGTGGAAAGAGGTATACTAAATTTCAGCTTCAAAGGCATCGCTTAAAAGTATCAAATCAGAGGCGCAGGCCTTTCAAGAGGCGTTCGAAAATTGTGCGACTCTTCGTTAAACAGTCACTGTCTCGAAACATCTGCGCCACTTCTCGCTCTTTGATTTGCTCTCCGCAGACGTTACTTTGTGCCATCTCTTTCGACGGCATGTTCTCCTGTTACAAAGCCCAATTTTGTGTATTCTCGAAATTTTCGCCAGATTTTCGCCATTAAATCAGGAGAAAATGAAGTGGAAAGAGGTATACTAAATTTCAGCTTCAAAGGCATCGCCTTAAAGTTGCAAATAAGAGGCGCAGGCCTTTCAAGAGGCGTTCGAAAATTCTGCGTCTCTTCGTTAAACAGTCACTGTCTCGAAACATCTGCGCCACTTCTCGCTCTTTGATTTGCTCTCCGGAGACGTTACTTTGTGCCATCTCTTTCGACGGCATTTTCTCCTGCTACAAAGCCCAATTCTGTGCATTCTGAAAATTTTCGCCAGATTTTGGCCAATATATCAGGAGAACATGAAGTGGAAATAGGTATACTAAATTTCAGCTTCAAATGCATCGCCTAAAAGTTGCAAATAAGAGGCGCACGCCTTTCAAGAGGCGTTCGAAAATTCTGCGTCTCTTCGTTAAACAGTCACTATCTCGAAACATCTGCGCCACTTCTCGCTCTTTGATTTGCTCTCCGGAGACGTTACTTTGTTCCATCTCTTTCGACGGCATGTTGTCCTGTTACAAAGCTCAATTTTGTGTATTCTCGAAATTTTCGCCAGATTTTGGCCAATATTTCAGGAGAACATGAAGTGGAAAGAGGTATACCAAATTTCTGCTTCAAAGGCATCGCCTTAAAGTTGCAAATAAGAGGCGCAGGCCTTTCAAGAGGCGTTCGAAAATTCTGCGTCTCTTCGTTAAACAGTCACTGTCTCGACACATCTGCGCCACTTCTCGCTCTTTGATTTGCTCTCCGGAGACGTTACTTTGTGCCATCTCTTTCGACGGCATTTTCTCCTGCTACAAAGCCCAATTCTGTGCATTCTGAAAATTTTCGCCAGATTTTGGCCAATATATCAGGAGAACATGAAGTGGAAAGCGGTATACTAAATTTCAGCTGCAAAGGCATCGCCTTAAAGTTGCAAATAAGAGGCGCAGGCCTTTCAAGAGGCGTTCGAAAATTCTGCGTCTCTTCGTTAAACAGTCACTATCTCGAAACATCTGCGCCACTTCTCGCTCTTTGATTTGCTCTCCGCAGACGTTACTTTGTGCCATCTCTTTCGACGGCATGATTTCCTGTTACAAAGCCCAATTTTGTGCATTCTGAAAATTTTCTCCAGATTTTGGCCAATATATCAGGAGAACATGAAGTGGAAAGAGGTATACTAAATTTCAGCTTCAAAGGCATCGCTTAAAAGTATCAAATCAGAGGCGCAGGCCTTTCAAGAGGCGTTCGAAAATTGTGCGGCTCTTCGTTAAACAGTCAGTGTCTCGAAACATCTGCGCCACTTCTCGCTCTTTGATTTGCTCTCCGGAGACGTTACTTTGTGCCATCTCTTTCGACGGCATTTTCTCCTGCTACAAAGACCAATTCTGTGCATTCTGAAAATTTTCGCCAGATTTTGGCCAATATATCAGGAGAACATGAAGTGGAAAGCGGTATACTAAATTTCAGCTTCAAATGCATCGGCTTAAATTTGCAAATAAGAGGCGTTCGTAAATTCTGCGTCTCTTCGTTAATCAGTCACTGTCTCGAAACATCTGCGCCACATCTCGCTCTTTGATTTGCTCTCCGGAGACGTTACTTTGTGCCATCTCTTTCGACGGCATGTTCTCCTGTTACAAAGCCCAATTTTGTGCATTCTGAAAATTTTCGCCAGATTTTGGCCAATATATCAGGAGAACATGAAGTCGAAAGAGGTATACTAAATTTCAGCTTCAAGGGCATCGCCTTAAAGTTGCAAATAAGAGGCGCACGCCTTTCAAGAGCGTTCGAAAATTCTGCGTCTCTTCGTTAATCAGTCACTGTCTCGAAACATCTGCGCCACATCTCGCTCTTTGATTTGCTCTCCGGAGACGTTACTTTGTGCCATCTCTTTCGACGGCATTTTCTCCTGCTACAAAGCCCAATTCTGTGCGTTCTGAAAATTTTCGCCAGATTTTGGCCAATATATCAGGAGAACATGAAGTGGAAAGCGGTATACTAAATTTCAGCTTCAAAGGCATCGCCTTAAAGTTGCAAATAAGAGGCGCAGGCCTTTCAAGAGGCGTTCGAAAATTCTGCGTCTCTTCGTTAAACAGTCACTATCTCGAAACATCTGCGCCACTTCTCGCTTATTGATTTGCTCTCCGCAGACGTTACTTTGTGCCATCTCTTTTGACGGCATGATTTCCTGTTACAAAGCCCAATTTTGTGCATTCTG
>NW_027485762.1:0-31309 GCF_050908995.1 Andrena cerasifolii
TTAAAATTTTTTTTAAAAAAATTGTTTTAATTTTTTAACAATTTTTTAAATTTCTTTTTAATTTTTATTTTTCTTTTATTTTACTTTTTTAATTTTTTAAATTTTAAATTTTTTTAAATTTTCTTATAATTTTTTTTTAAATTTTTTAAATTTTTAAAATTTTTTTTTAAAATTTTTAATTTTTTTTCAATTTTTTTAATAATTTTTTTTATATTTAATTTTTTTTTCAATTTTTTAAAAAAAAATTTAAATTTTTTTCAAATTATTTAAAAATTTTTTTAAAAATTTTTTCTTAAAAAAATTGTTTTAATTTTAAAACAATTTTAAAATTTTTTTTTAAATTTTTATTTTTCTTTTATTTTACTTTTTTAATTTTTTTAAATTTTAAATTTTTTTTAATTTTCTTATATTTTTTATTTAATTTTTTAAAAATTTTTATTTAATTTTATAAATTTTTTTATAAATTTTTTTTAAATTTAAATTTTTTTTTATTTTTTTTTTAATTTTTTACAAAAAATTTTTTAATTTTGTTTTAATTTTTAAAATTAAAAAACAAAAATTTTTAAATCTAAATTTTTTTTAAATTTTCTTTACTTTAATTTTTTTAAATTTAAAAAAAAATTAATTTTTTTAAAATTATTTCTTTTTATTTCAAAAAACGTTTTTTTAATTTTTTAAAATTTTATTTTTCCTTTATTTTAATCTTTAAATTTTTAATTTTTTTTTAAATTTTTAGAAAAAAAATTTTAATTTACTTATTTTTTTAAATTTTTATTTTTCTTTTATTTTACTTTTTTATTTTTTTTTAAATTTTAAATTTTTTTTTAAATTTTCTTATTTTTTTTTAAATTTTTTAAATTTTTTAAAATTTTTTTTAAATTTTTAACAATTTTTGAAATTTTTTTAAAATTTTTATTTTTCTTTTATTTTACTTTTTTAATTTTTTTAAGTTTTAAATGTTTTTTTTTAATTTTCTTATAATTTTTTTATTTTTTTTTAATTTTTTAATTTTTTTAAATTTTTTAAAATTTTTTTAAAAAATTGTTTTAATTTTTTAACAATTTTGTAATTTTTTTAAAATTTTTATTTAACTTTTTTATTTTTTTTTAATTTTTTAAAAAAAAAATTTGAAATTTTTTTAAAATTTTTTTGAAAATATTTTTTTTAATTCTTAAAATTTTTTTTTAAATTTTTAATTAATTTTTTTATATTTTTAATTTTTTTAAAAAAAATTTGAAAATTTTTAAAAATTTTTTTGAAAATTTTTTTAAATTTTTTGAAAATTTTTTTAAATTTTTTTTAAATTTTTTTTATATTTTTTATTTAATTTTTTTAAAATTTTTATTTAATTTTTTTAATTTTTTTATAAATTTTTTTGAAATTTAAAAATTTTTTTAAATTTTTAATTTTTTTTAATTTTTTTTTAAATTTTTTGAAAATTTTTAAAATTTTTTTTGAAAATTTAAAAAAAATTTTTTTTAATTTTTTTATTTTTTTTTTTAAATTTTTATTTAACTTTTTATATTTTTTTTAATTTTTTAAAATTTTTTTGAAATTTTTTTTAAATTTTTAAATTTTTTTTATATTTTTATTTAATTTTTTTAAATTTTTATTTAACTTTTTTATTTTTCTTAATTTTTTAAAATTTTTTTGAAAATTTTTAAATTTTTTTTAAAAAAAATTGTTTTAATTTTTTAACAATTTTTTAATTTTTTTTTTAATTTTTATTTTTCTTTTATTTTACTTTTTTAATTTTTTTAAATTTAAAATTTTTTTTAATTTTCTTATAATTTTATTTTTTAATTTCTTAAATTTTTTAAAATTTTGTTTTAATTTTTTAACAATTTTTTTTAAATGTTTTAAAAAAAATTTAAATTTTTTTCTCAATTTCTTTTAAAAATTTTTATTTAATTTTTTAAAATTAAAAAAAAATTCAGATTATTTAAAAAAATTTTAATTTTCTTAAAAAAATTTTAAAAATTTCTAAATTTTTTTAAAGTTTTTATTTTTCTTTTAAATTTTTGTATATTTTTTTTATTTAAATTTTTTTTTTCATTTTTTAAATTTTTTTATTTTAATTTTTTTTAATTTTTTTAAAAAAAATTTTGAAAATTTTTTAAAAATTTTTTGAAAATTTTTTTAAATTTTTTTATATTTTTTTTAAATTTTTGTATATTTTTTTTATTTAAAATTTTTATTATATTTTAAAATTTTTTTACTTTTTTTAATTTTTTTTTAAAAAAAATTTTGAAAATTTTTTGAAAATTTTTAAAATTTTTTTATTTAATTTTTTTTTAAATTTTTGTTTAATTTTTTAAATTTTTTAATAATTTTTTTTAAGTTTAAAAATTTTTTGAAAATTTTTTGAAAATTTTTTAAAAAATTTTTGAAAATTTAAAAAAAAAATTTTTTAATTTTTTTAATTTTTTTAGAAATTTTTTAAAATTTTTTTTAAATTTTTTTTAAAAAAATTGTTTTAATTTTTTAACAATTTTTTAAATTTCTTTTTAATTTTTATTTTTCTTTTATTTTACTTTTTTAATATTTTAAATTTTAAATTTTTTTAAATTTTCTTATAATTTTTTTTTAAATTTTTTAAATTTTTAAAATTTTTTTTTTAAAATTTTTAATTTTTTTTCAATTTTTTTAAAATTTTTTTTTATATTTAATTTTTTTTTCAAATTTTTAAAAAAAAATTTGAAAATTTTTTTAAATTTTTTTAAATTTTTTTTTAAATTTTTGTATATTTTAAATTTTTTTATATTTTTTTTAAAAAAAAATTTGAAAATTTTTTGAAAATTTTTTAAAAAATTTTTGAAAATTTAAAAAAATTTTTTGTAATTTTTTTAAATTTTTTGAAAATTTTTAAAATTTTTTTTGAAAATTTAAAAATATATTTTTTTAAATTTTTGAATTTTTTTTTTAAATTTTTATTTAACTTTTTTTATTTTTTTAATTTTTTTTTAAATTTTTATTTAATTTCTTGAATTTTTTTAAAATTAAAATTTTTTTTATTTTTTTTTAATTTTTTACAATTTTTTTTTAATTTTTTACAAAAAATTTTTTAATTTTGTTTATATTTTTAAATTTAAAAAAAAATTTTAAATCTAAATTTTTTTAAAATTTTCTTTACTTTAATTTTTTTAAATTTAAAAAAAATTATTTTTTTTAAAATTATTTCTTTTTATTTCAAAAAACGTTTTTTTTAATTTTTTTAAAATTTTATTTTTCCTTTATTTTAATCTTTAAATTTTTAATTTTCTTTTATTTTACTTTTTTAATTTTTTTAAGTTTTAATGTTTTTTTTTAATTTTCTTATAATTTTTTATTTTTTTTAATTTTTTAATTTTTTTTTAAATTTTTTAAAATTTTTTTAAAATTTTTTAAATTTTTTAAAAAGTTTAAATTTTTTTCAAATTATTTGAAATTTTTTTAATTTATTTTTTTTATTTTTTTTTTAATTTTTTAAAAAAAAATTTTAAAAAATTGTTTTAATTTTTTAACAATTTTGTAATTTTTTTAAAATTTTTATTTAACTTTTTTATTTTTTTTTAATTTTTTAAAAAAAAATTTTGAAATTTTTTTAAATTTTTTTTGAAAATATTTTTTTTAATTCTTTAAATTTTTTTTTAAATTTTTATTTAATTTTTTTTATTTTTTTAATTTTTTTAAAAAAAATTTGAAAATTTTTAAAAATTTTTTTGAAAATTTTGTTTAATTTTTTGAAAATTTTTAAAATTTTTTTTTAAAATTTTTTTATATTTTTTATTTAATTTTTTTTAAATTTTTATTTAATTTTTTAAATTTTTTTATAAATTTTTTTGAAATTTAAAAATTTTTTGAAAATTTTTTAATATTTTTTAAATTTTTTTTAAATTTTTATTTTATTTTTAAATTTTTTATAATTTTTTTTTAAATTTAAAATTTTTGAAATTTTTTTAAAATTTTTTGAAAATTTTTTAAATTTTTTTAAAATTTTTTTTATATTTTTTATTTAATTTTTTTAATTTGTATTTAATTTTTTTAATTTTTTTATAAATTTTTTTTAATTTAATTTTTTTTTTAATTTTTTAAAAAAATTTTTTAATTTTGTTAATATTTTTAAATTTAAAAAAAATTTTAATCTAAATTTTTTTTAAATTTTCTTTACTTTAATTTTTTTTTAAATTTAAAAAAATTAATTTTCTTTAAATTATTTCTTTTTATTTCAAAAAACGTTTTTTTTAATTTTTTTAAATTTTATTTTTCCTATATTTTAATCTTTAAATTTTTAATTTTTTTTAAATTTTTAGAAAAAATTTTTAATTTATTTATTTTTTAAAATTTTTATTTTTCTTTTATTTTACTTTTTTATTTTTTTTAATTTTAATTTTTTTTTAAATTTTCTTATTTCTTTAAATTTTTTAAATTTTTTAATTTTTTTTTAAATTTTTAACATTTTTAAATTTTTTTTTAAATTTTTATTTTTGTTTTATTTTACTTTTTTATTTTTTAAATTTTAAATTTTTTTAATTTTCTTATATTTTTTATTTCATTTTTTTAAATTTTTATTTAATTTTATAATTTTTTTATAATTTTTTTTAAATTTTAATTTTTTTAAATTTTTTTTTAATTTTTTACAAAATTTTTTTAATTTTGTTTATATTTTTAAATTTAAAAAAAATTTTAATCTAAATTTTTTTAAATTTTCTTTACTTTAATTTTTTTTAAATTTAAAAAAATTAATTTTTTAAATTATTTCTTTTTATTTCAAAAACGTTTTTTTATTTTTTTTAAATTTTATTTTTCCTTTATTTTAATCTTTAAATTTTTATTTTTTTTTTAAATTTTTAGAAAAAATTTAATTTATTTATTTTTTTAAATTTTTATTTTTCTTTTATTTTTTTAATTTTTTTTGAATTTTTTTAATTTTTTTTGAAATTTTTTAATTAAAATTTAAATAATCAATTTTAAATGTTTTTTTTTAATTTTCTTATAATTTTTTTATTTTTTTTAAATTTTTTAATTTTTTTTAAATTTTTTTGAAATTTTTTTTAAATTTTTTTGAAATTTTTTTTAAAAAAATTTTAAAATTTTTTTTTAAAAAATTATTCTAATTTTTTAACAATTTTTTAAATTTCTTTTTAATTTTTATTTTTCTTTTATTTTACTTTTTTAATTTTTTAAATTTAAAATTTTTTTTAATTTTCTTATAATGTTTTTTAAATTTTTTAAATTTTTTTTCAATTTTTTTAAAAATTTTTTATTTAATTTTTTAAAATTTAAAAATTCTTTAAAATTTTTTTTATATTTAATTTTTTTTTCAATTTTTTTAAAAAAAATTTAAATTTTTTTCAAATTATTTAAAAAATTTTAAATTTTTTTAAAATTTTTTTAAAAAATTTTTCTTAAAAAAATTGTTTTAATTTTTTAACAATTTTAAAATTTTTTTTTTTAATTTTTATTTTTCTTTTATTTTACTTTCTAATTTTTTTAAATTTTAAATTTTTGTTAATTTTCTTATATTTTTTATTTAATTTTTTTAAAATTTTTATTTAATTTTATAAATTTTTTTATAAATTTTTTTTAAATTTTAAATTTTTTTAAATTTTTTTTTAATTTTTTACAAAATTTTTTTTAATTTTGTTTATATTTTTAAAATTTAAAAAAAAATTTTTAATCTAAATTTTTTTAAATTTTCTTTACTTTAATTTTTTTTTAAATTTAAAAAAATTAATTTTTTTAAAATTATTTCTTTTTATTTCAAAAAACGTTTTTTTAATTTTTTTAAATTTTATTTTTCCTATATTTTAATCTTTAAATTTTTAATTTTTTTTAAATTTTTAGAAAAAAATTTTTAATTTATTTTTTTTTTTAATTTTTACATTTCTTTTATTTTACTTTTTTATTTTTTTAAATTTTAAATTTTTTTTAAATTTTCTTATTTTTTTTTAATTTTTTAAATTTTTAATTTTTTTTTTAAATTTTTAACAATTTTTAATTTTTTTTTTAAATTTTTTAAAATTTTTTTTTAAAAAATTGTTTTAATTTTTTAACAATTTTGTAATTTTTTTTAAATTTTTATTTAACTTTTTTTATTTTTTTTTTAATTTTTTTAGAAAAAAATTTGAAATTTTTTTTAAATTTTTTTGAAAATATTTTTTTTAATTCTTTAAATTTTTTTTAAAATTTTTATTTAATTTTTTTTATTTTTTTAATTTTTTTTTAAAAAAATTGAAAATTTTTAAAAATTTTTTTAAATTTTTTGAAAATTTTTTTAAATTTTTTTTTTAATTTTTTTAAAATTTTTATTTTATTTTTAAAACTTTTTTATAATTTTTTTTTAAATTTAAAAATTTTTTGAAATTTTTTTTAAATTTTTTTGAAAATTTTTTTAAATTTTTTTAAATTTTTTTTTATATTTTTTATTTAATTTTTTTTAAATTTGTATTTAATTTTTTAAATTTTTTTATAAATTTTTTTTAAATTTAAATTTTTTTTTATTTTTTTTTTAATTTTTTACAAAATTTTTTTTAATTTTGTTAATATTTTTAAAATTTAAAAAAAAAATTTTAAATCTAATTTTTTTTTAAATTTTCTTTACTTTAATTTTTTTTTAAATTTAAAAAAAAATTAATTTTTTTAAATTTTATTTTTCCTATATTTTAATCTTTAAATTTTTAATTTTTTTTTAAATTTTTAGAAAAAAATTTTTAATTTATTTATTTTTTTTTAAATTTTTATTTTTCTTTTATTTTACTTTTTAATTTTTTAAATTTTAAATTTTTTTAATTTTCTTATAATTTTTTTTAAAATTTTTTAATTTTTTTTCAATTTTTTTAAAAATTTTTTATTTAATTTTTTAAAATTTAAAAATTTTTAAAAATTTTTTTATATTTAATTTTTTTTTTCAATTTTTTTAAAAAAATTTAAATTTTTTTCAAATTATTTAAAAAATTTTAAATTTTTTTAAATTTTTTTAAAAATTTTTTCTTAAAAAAATTGTTTTAATTTTTTAACAATTTTAAAATTTTTTTTTTTAATTTTTATTTTTCTTTTATTTTACTTTCTTAATTTTTTTAAATTTAAAATTTTTTTAATTTTCTTATATTTTTTATTTAATTTTTTTAAAATTTTTATTTAATTTTATAAATTTTTTTATAAATTTTTTTTAAATTTTAAATTTTTTAAAATTTTTTTTTAATTTTTTACAAAAAATTTTTTAATTTTGTTTATATTTTTAAAATTTAAAAAAAAAATTTAATCTAAATTTTTTTAAATTTTCTTTACTTTAATTTTTTTTAAATTTAAAAAAAAATTAATTTTTTTAAAATTATTTCTTTTTATTTCAAAAAACATTTTTTTAATTTTTTTAAATTTTATTTTTCCTTTATTTTAATCTTTAAATTTATAATTTTTTTTTAAATATTTAGAAAAAAATTTTTAATTTATTATTTTTTTAAATTTTTATTTTTCTTTTATTTTACTTTTTTATTTTTTTAAATTTTAATTTTTTTTTTAAATTTTCTTATTTTTTTTTAAATTTTTTAAATTTTTAAAATTTTTTTTTAAATTTTTAACAATTTTTGAATTTTTTTTTAAATTTTTATTTTTCTTTTATTTTACTTTCTTAATTTTTTTAAATTTTAAATTTTTTTTAATTTTCTTATATTTTTTATTTAATTTTTTTAAAATTTTTATTTAATTTTATAAATTTTTTTATAAATTTTTTTTAAATTTAAAATTTTTTTAAATTTTTTTTTAATTTTTTACAAAATTTTTTTAATTTTGTTTATATTTTTAAAATTTAAAAAAAAATTTTTAATCTAAATTTTTTTAAATTTTCTTTGCTTTAATTTTTTTTAAATTTTTAGAAAAAAATTTTTAATTTACTTATTTTTTTAAATTTTTATTTTTCTTTTATTTTACTTTTTTATTTTTTTTAAATTTTAAATTTTTTTTAAAAATTTCTTATTTTTTTTTAAAATTTTTTAAATTTTTAAATTTTTTTTTAAATTTTTAACAATTTTTGAATTTTTTTTTAAATTTTTTATTTCTTTTATTTTACTTTTTTAATTTTTTTAAGTTTTAAAAGTTTTTTTTAATTTTCTTATATTTTTTATTTAATTTTTTTTAAATTTTTATTTAATTTTTTAAATTTTTTTAAATTTTTTTTAAAATTTTTGTATATTTTAAATTTTTTTTTAATTTTTTTTAAAAAAAAATTTGAAAATTTTTTGAAAATTTTTTGAAAATTTTTTAAAATTTTTTTGAAAATTTAAAAAAAAATTTTTATTAATTTTTTTAAATTTTTTGAAAATTTACAAAATTTTTTTTTTTAATTTTTTTATATTTTTATTTAATTTTTGTTTAATTTTTGTTTAATTTTTTACATTTTTTAATAATTTTTTTTTAAATTTAAAAATTTTTTGAAAATTTTTAAAAATTTTTTGAAAATTTAAAAAAAAATTTTTTAAATTTTTTTATATATTTTTTTTTTTTAAAAATTTTTATTTAATTTCTTGAATTTTTTTAAAATTTAAATTTTTTTTAATTTTTTACAATTTTTTTTAAATTTTTTTATATTTTTTAAATTTAAAAAAAATTTCTTTATTTTTTATTTTATTTTAATTTTAAAAAAAATTTTATTTATTTTTGTTTTAAATTATTATTTTTTTTAATTTTTATTTGTTTATTTTTTTTTAATTCCTTTTATTTTTCTTTTAAATTTTTGTATATTTTTTTTATTTTAATTTTTTTTATATTTTAAAATTTTTTTACTTTAATTTTTTTTTATTTTTTTTTAAAATTTGTTTTAATTTTTTAACAATTTTTAATTTTTTTATAAATTTTTATTTTTCTTTTATTTTCCTTTTTTAATTTTGTTAAATTTTAAATGTTTTTTTTATTTTTCTTATAATTTTTAAATTTTTTTAAATTTTTAAATTTTTTTTTAAATTTTTTGAAAATTTTTAAAAATTTTTTTGAAAATTTTTAAAAATTTTTTTGAAAATTTTAAAATTTTTTTTTGAAAATTTAAAAATTTTTTTTTTAATTTTTAAAATTTTTTTTTTAATTTTTATTTAACTTTTTATATTTTTTTTAATTTTTTAAAATTTTTTTGAAATTTTTTTAAAATTTTTTTTAAAAAAATTTTGAATTTTTTTTGAAAATTTTTAAAATTTTTTTGAAAATTAAAAAAAATTTTTTTTGTAATTTTTTTAAATTTTTTGAATATTTTTAAAATTTTTTTTGAAAATTTAAAAATATATTTTTTTAAATTTTTAAATTTTTTTTTTTAAATTTTTATTTAACTTTTTTTATTTTTTTAATTTTTTTTTAAATTTTTATTTAATTTCTTGAATTTTTTTAAAATTAAAAATTTTTTTTTATTTTTTTGTAATTTTTTACAATTTTTTTTAATTTTTTACAAAAATTTTTTTAATTTTGTTTATATTTTTAAAATTTAAAAAAAATTTTAAATCTAATTTTTTTTAAAATTTTCTTTACTTTAATTTTTTTTAAATTTAAAAAAAAATTAATTTTTTTAAAATTATTTCTTTTTATTTCAAAAAACGTTTTTTTAATTTTTTAAAATTTTATTTTTCCTTTATTTTAATCTTTACATTTTTAATTTTTTTTTAAATTTTTAGAAAAAAAATTTTAATTTACTTATTTTTTAAAATTTTTATTTTTCTTTTATTTTACTTTTTTATTTTTTTTTAAATTTTAAATTTTTTTTTAAATTTTCTTATTTTTTTTTAAATTTTTTAAATTTTTAAAATTTTTTTTTAAATTTTTAACAATTTTTGAATTTTTTTTTAAATTTTTAATTTTCTTTTATTTTACTTTTTTAATTTTTTTAAGTTTTAAATGTTTTTTTTAATTTTCTTATAATTTTTTTATTTTTTTTAATTTTTTAATTTTTTTTAAATTTTTTAAAATTTTTTTAAAATTTTTAAAATTTTTTAAAAAGTTTAAATTTTTTTTAAATTATTTGAAATTTTTTTAATTTATTTTTTTATTTTTTTTTTAATTTTTTAAAAAAAATTTTTAAAAAATTGTTTTAATTTTGTAACAATTTTGAAATTTTTTAAAATTTTTTTGAAAATATTTTTTTTAATTCTTTAAATTTTTTTTTAAATTTTTATTTAATTTTTTTTATTTTTTTTTTAAAAAATTTGAAAATTTTTAAAAAATTTTTGAAATTTTTTTTAAATTTTTTGAAAATTTTTAAAAATTTTTTTTTAATTTTCTTATATTTTTTATTTAATTTTTTTAAAATTTTTATTTAATTTTTTAAATTTTTTTAAAATTTTTTTAAAATTTTTGTATATTTTAAATTTTTTTTTAATTTTTTTTAAAAAAAATTTTGAAAATTTTTTGAAAATTTTTTGAAAATTTTTTAAAATTTTTTGAAAATTTAAAAAAAATTTTTTATTAATTTTTTTAAATTTTTTGAAAATTTAAAAAAAAATTTTTTTAATTTTTTTATATTTTTATTTAATTTTTGTTTAATTTTTGTTTAATTTTTTACATTTTTTAATAAATTTTTTTTAAATTTAAAAATTTTTTGAAAATTTTTAAAAATTTTTTGAAAATTTAAAAAAATTTTTTTAAAATTTTTTTATATTTTTTAATTTTTTTTAAAAAATTTTTATTTAATTTCTTGAATTTTTTTAAAATTTAAATTTTTTTTTTATTTTTTTTTAATTTTTTACAATTTTTTTTAAATTTTTTTATATTTTTTAAATTTAAAAAAAATTTCTTTATTTTTTATTTTATTTTAATTTTAAAAAAAAATTTATTTATTTTTGTTTTAAATTATTATTTTTTTAATTTTTATTTGTTTATTTTTTTTTAATTCCTTTTATTTTTCTTTTAAATTTTTGTATATTTTTTTTATTTTAATTTTTTTTATATTTTAAAATTTTTATACTTTAATTTTTTTTTATTTTTTTTTAAAATTTGTTTTAATTTTTTAACAATTTTTAATTTTTTTTAAATTTTTATTTTTCTTTTATTTTCCTTTTTTAATTTTGTTAAATTTTAAATGTTTTTTTAATTTTCTTATAATTTTTTTATTTTTTTAAATTTTTAAATTTTTTTTAAATTTTTTTTTAAATTTTTTGAAAATTTTTAAAAAATTTTTTGAAAATTTTTAAAAATATTTTTGAAAATTTTAAAATTTTTTTTTGAAAATTTAAAAAATTTTTTTTTTAATTTTTAAAATTTTTTTTTTAATTTTTATTTAACTTTTTATATTTTTTTTAATTTTTTAAAATTTTTTTGAAATTTTTTTAAAATTGTTTTTAAAAAAATTTTGAAAATTTTTTGAAAATTTTTAAATTTTTTTTGAAAATTTAAAAATATATTTTGTTTTAATTTTTTAACAATTTTTTTTAACATTTTAAAAAAAAATTATATTTTTTTAATTTTTTAAAAAATTTAAAAATTTTTTTCAAATTATTTAAAAAAAAATTTCAAATTATTTAAAAAATTCTTAATTTTTAAAAAAAAATTTGAAAATTTTTTAAAATTTTTTTAAATTTTTTTTTAAATTTTTGTATATTTTAAATTTTTTTAAATTTTTTTTAAAAAAAAAATTGAAAATTTTTTGAAAATTTTTTAAAAAATTTTTGAAAATTTAAAAAAAATTTTTTTGTAATTTTTTTAAATTTTTTGAAAATTTTTAAAAATTTTTTTGAAAATTTAAAAATATATTTTTTTAAATTTTTAAAATTTTTTTTTTAAATTTTTATTTAACTTTTTTTATTTTTTTAATTTTTTTTAAAATTTTTATTTAATTTCTTGAATTTTTTTAAAATTAAAATTTTTTTTTTATTTTTTTGTAATTTTTTACAATTTTTTTTTAATTTTTTACAAAAATTTTTTTAATTTTGTTTATATTTTTAAAATTTAAAAAAAAATTTAAATCTAAATTTTTTTAAAATTTTCTTTACTTTAATTTTTTTAAATTTAAAAAAAAATTAATTTTTTTAAAATTATTTCTTTTTATTTCAAAAAACGTTTTTTTAATTTTTTAAAATTTTATTTTTCCTTTATTTTAATCTTTAAATTTTTAATTTTTTTTTATTTAATTTTTTTTTAAATTTTTGTTTAATTTTTTAAATTTTTTAATAATTTTTTTTTAAGTTTAAAAATTTTTTGAAAATTTTTTTAAAATTTTTAAAATTTTTTAAAAAGTTTAAATTTTTTTTTCAAATTATTTGAAATTTTTTTAATTTATTTTTTTTATTTTTTTTAAATTTTTTAAAAATTTTTTTTAAAAAATTGTTTTAATTTTTTAACAATTTTGTAATTTTTTTAAAATTTTTATTTAACTTTTTTTATTTTTTTTTAAATTTTTTTAGAAAAAAATTTTAAATTTTTTAAAATTTTTTTTGAAAATATTTTTTTTAATTCTTTAAATTTTTTTTAAAATTTTTATTTTTTTAATCTTTTTAAAAAAAAATTGAAAATTTTTTAAACTTTTTTTGAAAATTTTTTTAAATTTTTTGAAAATTTTTTTAAATTTTTTTATATTTTTTATTTAATTTTTTAAAAAATTTTATTTAATTTTTTTAATTTTTTTATAAATTTTTTTGAAATTTAAAAATTTTTTGAAAATTTTTTAATATTTTTAAAATTTTTAAAAATTTTTTTTTAATTTTCTTATATTTTTTATTTAATTTTTTTAAAATTTTTATTTAATTTTTTAAATTTTTTTAAAATTTTTTTAAAATTTTTAACAATTTTTAATTTTTTTTTTAAATTTTTATTTTTCTTTTATTTTACTTTTTTAATTTTTTTAAATTTTAAATGTTTTTTTTTAATTTTCTTATAATTTTTTTATTTTTTTTAAATTTTTTAATTTTTTTTAAATTTTTTTGAAATTTTTATTTAATTTTAAAAATTTTTTTAGTTTTTTAAATTTTTTTTAAATTTTTTAAATTTTTTTAAAAGTTTAAATTTTTTTTCAAATTATTTGAAATTTTTTTAATTTAGTTTTTTTATTTTCTTTTTAAATTTTTTAAAATTTTTTTTTAAAAAATTGTTTTAATTTTTTAACAATTTTGTAATTTTTTTAAAATTTTTATTTAACTTTTTTTATTTTTTTTTAAATTTTTTTAGAAAAAATTTTAAATTTTTTAAAATTTTTTTTGAAAATATTTTTTTTAATTCTTTAAATTTTTTTTAAAATTTTTATTTTTTTAATCTTTTTAAAAAAAAATTGAAAATTTTTTAAAATTTTTTTGAAAATTTTTTTAAATTTTTTGAAAATTTTTTTAAATTTTTTTATATTTTTTATTTAATTTTTTAAAAAATTTTATTTAATTTTTTTAATTTTTTTATAAATTTTTTTGAAATTTAAAAATTTTTTGAAAATTTTTTAATATTTTTAAAATTTTTTTTTAAATTTTTATTTAATTTTTAAAATTTTTTTATAATTTTTTTTAAAGTTTTTTAAAATTTTTTTATATTTTTTTTAAATTTTTGTATATTTTTTTTATTTAAAATTTTTATTATATTTTAAAATTTTTTTACTTTTTTTAATTTTTTTTTAAAAAAATTTTGAAAATTTTTTGAAAATTTTTAAATTTTTTTTATTTAATTTTTTTTTAAATTTTTGTTTAATTTTTTAAATTTTTTAATAATTTTTTTTTAAGTTTAAAAATTTTTTGAAAATTTTTTGAAAATTTTTTAAAAATTTTTTGAAAATTTTGAAAATTTTTTGAAAATTTTGAAAATTTTTTTTTAATTTTTTTATATTTTTTAATTTTTTTTAATTTTTATTTAATTTTTTTAATTTTGCTAAAATTTAAAATTTTTTTTATTTTTTTTTAATTTTTTACAAATTTTTTAAAAAATTTTTTATATTTTTTAAAATTAAAAAAAAATTCTATATTTTTTATTTTATTTTAATTTTAAAAAAATTTTATTTATTTTTGTTTTAAATTATTATTTTTTTTAATTTTTATTTGTTTATTTTTTTTTAATTTCTTTAATTTTTCTTTTAAATTTTTGTATATTTTTTTTTATTTTAATTTTTTTTTATATTTTAAATTTTTTTTACTTTAATTTTTTTTTATTTTTTCTTGAAAATTTGTTTTAATTTTTTAAAATTTTTTTAAAATTTTTTTTAAAAAAATTGTTTTAATTTTTTAACAATTTTTTAAATTTCTTTTTAATTTTTATTTTTCTTTTATTTTACTTTTTTAATTTTTTTAAGTTTTAAATGTTTTTTTTAATTTTCTTATAATTTTTTATTTTTTTTAAATTTTTTAATTTTTTTTAAATTTTTTTAAATTTTTTTAAAATTTTTAAATTTTTTTAAAATTTTTAAAATTTTTTAAAAAGTTTAAATTTTTTTTTCAAATTATTTGAAATTTTTTTAATTTATTTTTTTTATTTTTTTTTAAATTTTTTAAAAATTTTTTTTAAAAAATTGTTTTAATTTTTTAACAATTTTGTAATTTTTTTTAAATTTTTATTTAACTTTTTTTATTTTTTTTTAATTTTTTTAAAAAAAAATTTGAAATTTTTTTAAAATTTTTTTGGAAATATTTTTTTTAATTCTTAAATTTTTTTTAAATTTTTAACAATTTTTAATTTTTTTTAAATTTTTATTTTTCTTTTATTTTACTTTTTTAATTTTTTTAAATTTTAAATGTTTTTTTTTAATTTTCTTTTAATTTTTTTATTTTTTTTAAATTTTTTAATTTTTTTAAATTTTTTTAAAATTTTTATTTAATTTTATAAATTTTTTTATAAATTTTTTTAAATTTTTTTTTAATTTTTTACAAAAAATTTTTTAATTTTGTTTATATTTTTAAAATTTAAAAAAAATTTTAATCTAAATTTTTTTAAATTTTCTTTACTTTAATTTTTTTTAAATTTAAAAAAAAATTAATTTTTTTAAAATTATTTCTTTTTATTTCAAAAAACGTTTTTTTAATTTTTTTAAATTTTATTTTTCCTTTATTTTAATCTTTAAATTTTTAATTTTTTTTAAATTTTTAGAAAAAAATTTTTAATTTACTTATTTTTTTAAATTTTTATTTTTCTTTTATTTTACTTTTTTATTTTTTTTAAATTTTAAATTTTTTTTTAAATTTTCTTATTTTTTTTTTAATTTTTTAAATTTTTTAAAATTTTTTTTAAATTTTTAACAGTTTTTGATTTTTTTTTAAATTTTTATTTTTCTTTTATTTTACTTTTTTATTTTTTTTTAATTTTAAATTTTTTTTTAAATTTTCTTATTTTTTTTTAATTTTTTAAATTTTTTAAATTTTTTTTTAAATTTTTAACAATTTTTGAATTTTTTTTTAAATTTTTATTTTTCTTTTATTTTACTTTCTTAATTTTTTTAAATTTTAAATTTTTTTTAATTTTCTTATATTTTTTATTTAATTTTTTTAAAATTTTTATTTAATTTTATAAATTTTTTTTAAATTTTAAATTTTTTAAAATTTTTTTTAATTTTTTACAAAAAATTTTTTAATTTTGTTTATATTTTTAAAATTTAAAAAAAAATTTTTAATCTAAATTTTTTTAAATTTTCTTTACTTTAATTTTTTTAAATTTAAAAAAAATTAATTTTTTAAAAATTATTTCTTTTTATTTCAAAAAACGTTTTTTTAATTTTTTTAAATTTTATTTTTCCTTTATTTTAATCTTTAAATTTTTAATTTTTTTTTAAATTTTTAGAAAAAAAATTTTAATTTACTTATTTTTTTAAATTTTTATTTTTCTTTTATTTTACTTTTTTATTTTTTTTAAATTTTAAATTTTTTTTTAAATTTTCTTATTTTTTTTTAAATTTTTTAAATTTTTTAAAATTTTTTTTAAATTTTTAACAATTTTTGAATTTTTTTTTAAATTTTTATTTTTCTTTTATTTTACTTTCTTAATTTTTTTAAATTTTAAATTTTTTTTAATTTTCTTATATTTTTTATTTAATTTTTTTAAAATTTTTATTTAATTTTATAAATTTTTTTATAAATTTTTTTTAAATTTTAAATTTTTTAAAATTTTTTTGGAAATATTTTTTTTAATTCTTAAATTTTTTTTAAATTTTTAACAATTTTTAATTTTTTTTAAATTTTTATTTTTCTTTTATTTTACTTTTTTAATTTTTTTAAATTTTAAATGTTTTTTTTTAATTTTCTATTAATTTTTTTATTTTTTTTAAATTTTTTAATTTTTTTAAAATTTTTTTGAAATTTTTTTTAAAAAAATTTTAAAATTTTTTTTTAAAAAAATTGTTTTAATTTTTTAACAATTTTTTAAATTTCTTTTTAATTTTTATTTTTCTTTTATTTTACTTTTTTAATTTTTTAAATTTTAAATTTTTTTTAATTTTCTTATAATTTTTTTTAAAATTTTTAAATTTTTTTTTCAATTTTTTTAATTTTTTTTCAATTTTTTTAAAAATTTTTTATTTAATTTTTTAAAATTTAAAAATTTTTTAAAATTTTTTTTATATTTAATTTTTTTTTCAATTTTTAAAAAAAAATTTAAATTTTTTTCAAATTATTTAAAAAATTTTCAAATTATTTAAAAATTTTTAAATTTTTTTAAAATTTTTTTAAAAATTTTTTCTTAAAAAAATTGTTTTAATTTTTTAACAATTTAAAAATTTTTTTTTTAATTTTTATTTTTCTTTTATTTTACTTTCTTAATTTTTTTAAATTTAAAATTTTTTTAATTTTCTTATATTTTTTATTTAATTTTTTTAAAATTTTTATTTAATTTTATAAATTTTTTTATAAATTTTTTTAAATTTTTTTTTAATTTTTTTACAAAAAATTTTTTAATTTTGTTTATATTTTTAAAATTTAAAAAAAAAATTTTAATCTAAATTTTTTTAAATTTTCTTTACTTTAATTTTTTTTAAATTTAAAAAAAAATTAATTTTTTTAAAATTATTTCTTTTTATTTCAAAAAACGTTTTTTTAATTTTTTTAAATTTTATTTTTCCTTTATTTTAATCTTTAAATTTTTAATTTTTTTTAAATTTTTAGAAAAAAATTTTTAATTTACTTATTTTTTTAAATTTTTATTTTTCTTTTATTTTACTTTTTTATTTTTTTTAAATTTTAAATTTTTTTTTAAATTTTCTTATTTTTTTTTTAATTTTTTAAATTTTTTAAAATTTTTTTTAAATTTTTAACAGATTTTGATTTTTTTTTAAATTTTTATTTTTCTTTTATTTTACTTTTTTATTTTTTTTTAATTTTAAATTTTTTTTTAAATTTTCTTATTTTTTTTTAATTTTTTAAATTTTTTAAATTTTTTTTTAAATTTTTAACAATTTTTGAATTTTTTTTTAAATTTTTATTTTTCTTTTATTTTACTTTCTTAATTTTTTAAATTTTAAATTTTTTTTAATTTTCTTATATTTTTTATTTAATTTTTTTAAAATTTTTATTTAATTTTATAAATTTTTTTTAAATTTTAAATTTTTTAAAATTTTTTTTTAATTTTTTACAAAAAATTTTTTAATTTTGTTTATATTTTTAAAATTTAAAAAAAATTTTTAATCTAAATTTTTTTAAATTTTCTTTACTTTAATTTTTTTAAATTTAAAAAAAAATTAATTTTTTAAAAATTATTTCTTTTTATTTCAAAAAACGTTTTTTTAATTTTTTTAAATTTTATTTTTCCTTTATTTTAATCTTTAAATTTTTAATTTTTTTTTAAATTTTTAGAAAAAAAATTTTAATTTACTTATTTTTTTAAATTTTTATTTTTCTTTTATTTTACTTTTTTATTTTTTTTAAATTTTAAATTTTTTTTTAAATTTTCTTATTTTTTTTTAAATTTTTTAAATTTTTTAAAATTTTTTTTAAATTTTTAACAATTTTTGAATTTTTTTTTAAATTTTTATTTTTCTTTTATTTTACTTTCTTAATTTTTTTAAATTTTAAATTTTTTTTAATTTTCTTATATTTTTTATTTAATTTTTTTAAAATTTTTATTTAATTTTATAAATTTTTTTATAAATTTTTTTTAAATTTTAAATTTTTTAAAATTTTTTTTTAATTTTTTACAAAAAATTTTTTAATTTTGTTTATATTTTTAAAATTTAAAAAAAAATTTTAATCTAAATTTTTTTAAATTTTCTTTACTTTAATTTTTTTTAAATTTAAAAAAAAAATAATTTTTTTAAAATTATTTCTTTTTATTTCAAAAAACGTTTTTTTAATTTTTTTAAATTTTATTTTTCCTTTATTTTAATCTTTAAATTTTGAATTTTTTTTTAAATTTTTAGAAAAAAAATTTTAATTTACTTATTTTTTTAAATTTTTATTTTTCTTTTATTTTACTTTTTTATTTTTTTTAAATTTTAAATTTTTTTTTAAATTTTCTTTTTTTTTCAATTTTTTAAATTTTTTAAAATTTTTTTTAAATTTTTAACAATTTTTGAATTTTTTTAAAAATTTTTATTTTTCTTTTATTTTACTTTTTTAATTTTTTTAAGTTTTAAATGTTTTTTTTAATTTTCTTATAATTTTTTTTTAAATTTTTTAATTTTTTTTAAATTTTTTTAAATTTTTTTAAAATTTTTATAATTTTTTAAAAAGTTTAAATTTTTTTTCAAATTATTTGAAATTTTTTTAATTTATTTTTTTATTTTTTTTTTTTAAATTTTTTAAAAATTTTTTTTAAAAAATTGTTTTAATTTTTTAACAATTTTGTAATTTTTTTAAAATTTTTATTTAACTTTTTTTATTTTTTTTAATTTTTTAAAAAAAAAATTTGAAATTTTTTTAAAATTTTTTTGGAAATATTTTTTTTAATTCTTAATTTTTTTTTAAAATTTTTATTTAATTTTTTTAATTTTTTTTAAAAAAAAATTGAAAATTTTTAAAAATTTTTTTGAAAATTTTTTTAAATTTTTTGAAAATTTTTTAAAATTTTTTTATATTTTTTAATTTTTTTTTAGTTTTTATTTAATTTTTTGAATTTTGTTAAAATTTAAAATTTTTTTTATTTTTTTTTAATTTTTTACAAATTTTTTAAAAAATTTTTTATATTTTTTAAAATTAAAAAAAAAAATTCTATATTTTTTATTTTATTTTAATTTTAAAAATTTTTTATTTATTTTTGTTTTAAATTATTATTTTTTTTAATTTTTATTTGTTTATTTTTTTTTAATTTCTTTAATTTTTCTTTTAAATTTTTGTATATTTTTTTTTATTTTAATTTTTTTTTATATTTTAAAATTTTTTTACTTTAATTTTTTTTTATTTTTTCTTGAAAATTTGTTTTAATTTTTTATAATTTTTTTTAAATTTTTTTTAAAAAAATTGTTTTAATTTTTTAACAATTTTTTAAATTTCTTTTTAATTTTTATTTTTCTTTTATTTTACTTTTTTAATTTTTTAAATTTTAATTTTTTTTATATTTTCTTATAATTTTTTTTTAAATTTTTGAAATTTTAAAAAAATTTTTTTTTAATTTTTTAATTTTTTTTCAATTTTTTTAAAAATTTTTATTTAATTTTTTAAAATTTAAAAATTTTTTAAAATTTTTTTTATATTTAATTTTTTTTTCAATTTTTAAAAAAAAAATTAAAATTTTTTTCAAATTATTTAAAAATTTTTAAATTTTTTTAAAATTTTTTTAAAAATTTTTTCTTAAAAAAATTGTTTTAATTTTTTAACAATTTAAAAAATTTTTTTTTTTAATTTTTATTTTTCTTTTATTTTACTTTCTTAATTTTTTTAAATTTTAATTTTTTTTTAATTTTCTTATATTTTATATTTAATTTTTTTAAAATTTTTATTTAATTTTATAAATTTTTTTATAAATTTTTTTTAAATTTTAAATTTTTTTAAATTTTTTTTTAATTTTTTACAAAAAATTTTTTAATTTTGTTTATATTTTTAAAATTTAAAAAAAAATTTTAAATCTAAATTTTTTAAATTTTCTTTACTTTAATTTTTTTTAAATTTAAAAAAAATTATTTTTTTAAAATTATTTCTTTTTATTTCAAAAAACGTTTTTTTAATTTTTTTAAATTTTATTTTTCCTTTATTTTAATCTTTAAATTTTTAATTTTTTTTTTTAAATTTTTAGAAAAAAATTTTTAATTTACTTATTTTTTTAAATTTTTATTTTTCTTTTATTTTACTTTTTTATTTTTTTTAAATTTTAAATTTTTTTTTAAATTTTCTTATTTTTTTTTAAATTTTTTAAATTTTTAAAAATTTTTTTTTAAAAAATTGTTTTAATTTTTTAACAATTTTGTAATTTTTTAAAATTTTTATTTAACTTTTTTTATTTTTTTTTAAATTTTTAAAAAAAAAATTTGAAATTTTTTTTAAATTTTTTTGAAAATATTTTTTTTAATTCTTAAATTTTTTTTTAAATTTTTATTTAATTTTTTAAATTTTTTTTAAAAAAAATTTGAAAATTTTTAAAAAATTTTTGAAAATTTTTTTAAATTTTTTGAAAATTTTTTAAAATTTTTTTTAAAATTTTTTTATATTTTTTATTTAATTTCTTTTAATTTTTATTTAATTTTTAAAATTTTTTTATAAATTTTTTTGAAATTTAAAAATTTTTTGAAAATTTTTTAATATTTTTAAAATTTTTTTTAAAATTTTTATTTAATTTTTTAAATTTTTTTATAATTTTTTTTTTAAATTTAAAAATTTTTTGAAATTTTTTTAAAATTTTTTTGAAAATTTTTTTAAATTTTTTTAAAATTTTTTTTATATTTTTTATTTAATTTTTTTTAAATTTGTATTTAATTTTTTAAATTTTTTTATAAATTTTTTTTTAATTTTTTTTTAATTTTTTACAAAAAATTTTTTAATTTTGTTTATATTTTTAAAATTTAAAAAAAAATTTAAATCTAAATTTTTTTTTAAATTTTCTTTACTTTAATTTTTTTTTAAATTTAAAAATTAATTTTTTTTAAATTATTTCTTTTTATTTCAAAAAACGTTTTTTTAATTTTTTTAAATTTTATTTTTCCTTTATTTTAATCTTTACATTTTTAATTTTTTTTTAAATTTTTAGAAAAAAAATTTTAATTTACTTATTTTTTAAAATTTTTATTTTTCTTTTATTTTACTTTTTTATTTTTTTTAAATTTTAAATTTTTTTTTTAAATTTTCTTATTTTTTTTTAAATTTTTTAAATTTTTAAAATTTTTTTTTAAATTTTTAACAATTTTTGAATTTTTTTTTAAATTTTTAATTTTCTTTTATTTTACTTTTTTAATTTTTTTAAGTTTTAAATGTTTTTTTTAATTTTCTTATAATTTTTTTATTTTTTTAATTTTTTAATTTTTTTTAAATTTTTTAAAATTTTTTTAAAATTTTTAAAATTTTTTAAAAAGTTTAAATTTTTTTTAAATTATTTGAAATTTTTTTAATTTATTTTTTTATTTTTTTTTTAATTTTTTAAAAAAATTTTTTAAAAAATTGTTTTAATTTTGTAACAATTTTGTAATTTTTTTAAAATTTTTATTTAACTTTTTTTATTTTTTTTTAATTTTTTAAAAAAAAATTTTGAAATTTTTTAAAAATTTTTTTGAAAATATTTTTTTTAATTCTTTAAATTTTTTTTTAAATTTTTATTTAATTTTTTTTATTTTTTTTTAAAAAAATTTGAAAATTTTTAAAAAATTTTTGAAATTTTTTTTAAATTTTTTGAAAATTTTTAAAATTTTTTTTTAATTTTCTTATATTTTTTATTTAATTTTTTAAAATTTTTATTTAATTTTTTAAATTTTTTTAAAATTTTTTTAAAATTTTTGTATATTTTAAATTTTTTTTTAATTTTTTTAAAAAAAATTTTGAAAATTTTTTGAAAATTTTTGGAAAATTTTTTAAAATTTTTTTGAAAATTTAAAAAAATTTTTTTATTAATTTTTTTAAATTTTTTGAAAATTTAAAAAAAAATTTTTTTAATTTTTTATATTTTTATTTAATTTTTGTTTAATTTTTGTTTAATTTTTTACATTTTTTAATAAATTAAATTTAAAAATTTTTTGAAAATTTTTAAAAATTTTTTGAAAATTTAAAAAAAATTTTTTTAAATTTTTTTATATTTTTTAATTTTTTTTTAAAAATTTTTATTTAATTTCTTGAATTTTTTTAAAATTTAAATTTTTTTTTTATTTTTTTTTAATTTTTTACAATTTTTTTTAAATTTTTTTATATTTTTTAAATTTAAAAAAAATTTCTTTATTTTTTATTTTATTTTAATTTTAAAAAAAAATTTATTTATTTTTGTTTTAAATTATTATTTTTTTAATTTTTATTTGTTTATTTTTTTTTAATTCCTTTTATTTTTCTTTTAAATTTTTGTATATTTTTTTTATTTTAATTTTTTTTATATTTTAAAATTTTTTTACTTTAATTTTTTTTTATTTTTTTTTAAAATTTGTTTTAATTTTTTAACAATTTTTAATTTTTTTTTAAATTTTTATTTTTCTTTTATTTTCCTTTTTTAATTTTGTTAAATTTTAAATGTTTTTTTAATTTTCTTATAATTTTTTTATTTTTTTAAATTTTTAAATTTTTTTTAAATTTTTTTTAAATTTTTTGAAAATTTTTAAAATTTTTTTGAAAATTTTAAAATTTTTTTTTGAAAATTTAAAAAATTTTTTTTTTAATTTTTAAAATTTTTTTTTTAATTTTTATTTAACTTTTTATATTTTTTTTAATTTTTTAAAATTTTTTTTGAAATTTTTTTAAAATTGTTTTTAAAAAAATTTTGAAAATTTTTTGAAAATTTTTTAAATTTTTTTGAAAATTTAAAAATATATTTTGTTTTAATTTTTTAACAATTTTTTTTAACATTTTAAAAAAAAATTATATTTTTTTAATTTTTTAAAAAATTTAAAAATTTTTTTCAAATTATTTAAAAAAAAATTTCAAATTATTTAAAAAATTCTTAATTTTTAAAAAAAAATTTGAAAATTTTTTAAAATTTTTTTTAAATTTTTTTTTAAATTTTTGTATATTTTAAATTTTTTTAAATTTTTTTTAAAAAAAAATTGAAAATTTTTTGAAAATTTTTTAAAAAAATTTTTGAAAATTTAAAAAAAATTTTTTTGTAATTTTTTTAAATTTTTTGAAAATTTTTAAAAATTTTTTTGAAAATTTAAAAATATATTTTTTTAAATTTTTAAAATTTTTTTTTTTAAATTTTTATTTAACTTTTTTTATTTTTTTAATTTTTTTTAAAATTTTTATTTAATTTCTTGAATTTTTTTAAAATTAAATTTTTTTTTTTATTTTTTTGTAATTTTTTACAATTTTTTTTTAATTTTTTACAAAAATTTTTTTAATTTTGTTTATATTTTTAAAATTTAAAAAAAAATTTAAATCTAAATTTTTTTAAAATTTTCTTTACTTTAATTTTTTTAAATTTAAAAAAAAATTAATTTTTTTAAAATTATTTCTTTTTATTTCAAAAAACGTTTTTTTAATTTTTTAAAATTTTATTTTTCCTTTATTTTAATCTTTAAATTTTTAATTTTTTTTTAAATTTTTAGAAAAAAAATTTTAATTTACTTATTTTTTTAAATTTTTATTTTTCTTTTATTTTACTTTTTTATTTTTTTAAATTTTAAATTTTTTTTTAAATTTTCTTATTTTTTTTTAAATTTTTTAAATTTTTTAAAATTTTTTTTAAATTTTTAACAATTTTTGAATTTTTTTTTAAATTTTTATTTTTCTTTTATTTTACTTTCTTAATTTTTTTAAATTTTAAATTTTTTTTAATTTTCTTATATTTTTTATTTAATTTTTTTAAAATTTTTATTTAATTTTATAAATTTTTTTATAAATTTTTTTAAATTTTAAATTTTTTAAAATTTTTTTTTAATTTTTTACAAAAAATTTTTTAATTTTGTTTATATTTTTAAAATTTAAAAAAAAAATTTTAATCTAAATTTTTTTAAATTTTCTTTACTTTAATTTTTTTTAAATTTAAAAAAAAAATAATTTTTTTAAAATTATTTCTTTTTATTTCAAAAAACGTTTTTTTAATTTTTTAAAATTTTATTTTTCCTTTATTTTAATCTTTAAATTTTGAATTTTTTTTTAAATTTTTAGAAAAAAATTTTAATTTACTTATTTTTTTAAATTTTTATTTTTCTTTTATTTTACTTTTTTATTTTTTTTAAATTTTAAATTTTTTTTTAAATTTTCTTTTTTTTTCAATTTTTTAAATTTTTTAAAATTTTTTTTAAATTTTTAACAATTTTTGAATTTTTTTAAAAATTTTTATTTTTCTTTTATTTTACTTTTTTAATTTTTTTAAGTTTTAAATGTTTTTTTTAATTTTCTTATAATTTTTTTTTAAATTTTTTATTTTTTTTAAAATTTTTTTAAATTTTTTTAAAATTTTTATAATTTTTCAAAAAGTTTAAATTTTTTTTCAAATTATTTGAAATTTTTTTAATTTATTTTTTTTATTTTTTTTTTAAATTTTTTAAAAATTTTTTTTAAAAAATTGTTTTAATTTTTTAACAATTTTGTAATTTTTTTAAAATTTTTATTTAACTTTTTTTATTTTTTTTAATTTTTTAAAAAAAAATTTTGAAATTTTTTTAAAATTTTTTTGGAAATATTTTTTTTAATTCTTAATTTTTTTTTTAAATTTTTATTTAATTTTTTTAATTTTTTTTATAAAAAAAATTGAAAATTTTTAAAAATTTTTTTAAATTTTTTGAAAATTTTTTAAAATTTTTTTATATTTTTTAATTTTTTTTTTAGTTTTTATTTAATTTTTTGAATTTTGTTAAAATTTAAAATTTTTTTATTTTTTTTTAATTTTTTACAAATTTTTTAAAAAATTTTTTATATTTTTTAAAATTAAAAAAAAAATTCTATATTTTTTATTTTATTTTAATTTTAAAAATTTTTTATTTATTTTTGTTTTAAATTATTATTTTTTTTAATTTTTATTTGTTTATTTTTTTTTAATTTCTTTAATTTTTCTTTTAAATTTTTGTATATTTTTTTTTATTTTAATTTTTTTTTATATTTTAAAATTTTTTTACTTTAATTTTTTTTTATTTTTTCTTGAAAATTTGTTTTAATTTTTTATAATTTTTTTTAAATTTTTTTTAAAAAAATTGTTTTAATTTTTTAACAATTTTTTAAATTTCTTTTTAATTTTTATTTTTCTTTTATTTTACTTTTTTAATTTTTTAAATTTTAATTTTTTTTATATTTTCTTATAATTTTTTTTTAAATTTTTGAAATTTTAAAAAAATTTTTTTTTAATTTTTTAATTTTTTTTCAATTTTTTTAAAAAATTTTTATTTAATTTTTTAAAATTTAAAAATTTTTAAAATTTTTTTTATATTTAATTTTTTTTTCAATTTTTTAAAAAAAAATTAAAATTTTTTTCAAATTATTTAAAAATTTTTAAATTTTTTTAAAATTTTTTTAAAAATTTTTTCTTAAAAAAATTGTTTTAATTTTTTAACAATTTAAAAAATTTTTTTTTTTAATTTTTATTTTTCTTTTATTTTACTTTCTTAATTTTTTTAAATTTTAATTTTTTTTTAATTTTCTTATATTTTATATTTAATTTTTTTAAAATTTTTATTTAATTTTATAAATTTTTTTATAAATTTTTTTTAAATTTTAAATTTTTTAAAATTTTTTTTTAATTTTTTACAAAAAATTTTTTAATTTTGTTTATATTTTTAAAATTTAAAAAAAAATTTTAAATCTAAATTTTTTAAATTTTCTTTACTTTAATTTTTTTTAAATTTAAAAAAAATTATTTTTTTAAAATTATTTCTTTTTATTTCAAAAAACGTTTTTTTTAATTTTTTTAAATTTTATTTTTCCTTTATTTTAATCTTTAAATTTTTAATTTTTTTTTTTAAATTTTTAGAAAAAAAATTTTAATTTACTTATTTTTTTAAATTTTTATTTTTCTTTTATTTTACTTTTTTATTTTTTTTAAATTTTAAATTTTTTTTTAAATTTTCTTATTTTTTTTTAAATTTTTTAAATTTTTAAAAAATTTTTTTTTAAAAAATTGTTTTAATTTTTTAACAATTTTGTAATTTTTTTAAAATTTTTATTTAACTTTTTTATTTTTTTTTAAATTTTTAAAAAAAAAATTTGAAATTTTTTTTAAATTTTTTTGAAAATATTTTTTTTAATTCTTAAATTTTTTTTTAATTTTTATTTAATTTTTTAAATTTTTTTTAAAAAAAATTTGAAAATTTTTAAAAAATTTTTGAAAATTTTTTTAAATTTTTTGAAAATTTTTTAAAATTTTTTTAAAAATTTTTTTATATTTTTTATTTAATTTCTTTTAATTTTTATTTAATTTTTTAAATTTTTTTATAAATTTTTTTTGAAATTTAAAAATTTTTTGAAAATTTTTTAATATTTTTAAAATTTTTTTTAAAATTTTATTTAATTTTTTAAATTTTTTTATAATTTTTTTTTTAAATTTAAAAATTTTTTTGAAATTTTTTTAAAATTTTTTTTAAATTTTTTTTAAATTTTTTTAAAATTTTTTTTATATTTTTTATTTAATTTTTTTTAAATTTGTATTTAATTTTTTAAATTTTTTTATAAATTTTTTTTAATTTTTTTTTAATTTTTTACAAAAAATTTTTTAATTTTGTTTATATTTTTAAAATTTAAAAAAAAATTTAAATCTAAATTTTTTTTTAAATTTTCTTTACTTTAATTTTTTTTTAAATTTAAAAATTAATTTTTTTTAAATTATTTCTTTTTATTTCAAAAAACGTTTTTTTAATTTTTTTAAATTTTATTCTTCCTATATTTTAATCTTTAAATTTTTAATTTTTTTTAAATTTTTAGAAAAAAAATTTTAATTTATTTATTTTTTTTAAATTTTTATTTTTCTTTTATTTTACTTTTTTATTTTTTTAAATTTTAAATTTTTTTTTAAATTTTCTTATTTTTTTAATTTTTTAAATTTTTTAATTTTTTTTTAAATTTTTAACAATTTTTAAATTTTTTTTAAATTTTTATTTTTCTTTTATTTTACTTTTTTAATTTTTTTAAATTTTAAATGTTTTTTTATTAATTTTCTTATAATTTTTTTATTTTTTTTAAATTTTTTAATTTTTTTAAAATTTTTTTGAAATTTTTATTTAATTTTTTAAATTTTTTTAAAATTTTAAAATTTTTTTTAAATGTTTAAATTTTTTTTTCAAATTATTTGAAATTTTTTTAATTTATTTTTTTTTATTTTTTTTTTAAATTTTTAAAATTTTTTTTTAAAAAATTGTTTTAATTTTTTAACAATTTTGTAATTTTTTTAAAATTTTTATTTAACTTTTTTTATTTTTTTTTAATTTTTTAAAAAAAAATTTTGAAATTTTTTAAAAATTTTTTTGAAAATATTTTTTTTAATTCTTAATTTTTTTTAAATTTTTATTTAATTTTTTTAATTTTTTTTAAAAAAAATTTAAAAATTTTTAAATTTTTTAAAAATTTTTTTAAAAATTTTTTCTTAAAAAAATTGTTTTAATTTTTTAACAATTTAAAAAATTTTTTTTTTAATTTTTATTTTTCTTTTATTTTACTTTCTTAATTTTTTTAAATTTTAATTTTTTTTAATTTTCTTATATTTTATATTTAATTTTTTTAAAATTTTTAATTTTTTTTAAATTTTTTTGAAATTTTTATTTAATTTTTTAAATTTTTTAAATTTTTTAATTTTTTTTTTAAATTTTTAACAATTTTTAATTTTTTTTTTAAATTTTTATTTTTCTTTTATTTTACTTTTTTAATTTTTTTAAATTTTAAATGTTTTTTTTTAATTTTCTTATAATTTTTTTATTTTTTTTAAATTTTTTAATTTTTTTAAAATTTTTTTGAAATTTTTATTTAATTTTAAAAATTTTTTTAGTTTTTTAAATTTTTTTTAAATTTTTTAAATTTTTTTAAAAGTTTAAATTTTTTTTCAAATTATTTGAAATTTTTTTAATTTAGTTTTTTTATTTTCTTTTTAAATTTTTTAAAATTTTTTTTTAAAAAATTGTTTTAATTTTTTAACAATTTTGTAATTTTTTTTAAATTTTTATTTAACTTTTTTTATTTTTTTTTTAATTTTTTTAGAAAAAAATTTTAAATTTTTTTAAAATTTTTTTTGAAAATATTTTTTTTAATTCTTTAAATTTTTATTTTTTTAATCTTTTTAAAAAAAATTGAAAATTTTTTAAAATTTTTTTGAAAATTTTTTTAAATTTTTTGAAAATTTTTTTAAATTTTTTTATATTTTTTATTTAATTTTTTAAAAAATTTTATTTAATTTTTTTAATTTTTTTATAAATTTTTTTGAAATTTAAAAATTTTTTGAAAATTTTTTAATATTTTTAAAATTTTTTTTTTAAATTTTTATTTAATTTTTAAAATTTTTTTATAATTTTTTTTAAAGTTTTTAAAATTTTTTTATATTTTTTTTAAATTTTGTATATTTTTTTTATTTAAAATTTTTATTATATTTTAAAATTTTTTTACTTTTTTTAATTTTTTTTTTAAAAAATTTTGAAAATTTTTTGAAAATTTTTAAATTTTTTTTATTTAATTTTTTTTAAATTTTTGTTTAATTTTTTAAATTTTTTAATAATTTTTTTTTAAGTTTAAAAATTTTTTGAAAATTTTTTGAAAATTTTTTAAAAATTTTTTGAAAATTTTGAAAATTTTTTTTTAATTTTTTTATATTTTTTAATTTTTTTTAATTTTTATTTATTTTTTTAATTTTGCTAAAATTTAAAATTTTTTTTATTTTTTTTTAATTTTTTACAAATTTTTTAAAAAATTTTTTATATTTTTTAAAATTAAAAAAAAATTCTATATTTTTTATTTTATTTTAATTTTAAAAAAATTTTATTTATTTTTGTTTTAAATTATTATTTTTTTTAATTTTTATTTGTTTATTTTTTTTTAATTTCTTTAATTTTTCTTTTAAATTTTTGTATATTTTTTTTTATTTTAATTTTTTTTTATATTTTAAATTTTTTTTACTTTAATTTTTTTTTATTTTTCTTGAAAATTTGTTTTAATTTTTTAAAATTTTTTTAAAATTTTTTTTAAAAAAAATTGTTTTAATTTTTTAACAATTTTTTAAATTTCTTTTTAATTTTTATTTTTCTTTTATTTTACTTTTTTAATTTTTTTAAGTTTTAAATGTTTTTTTTAATTTTCTTATAATTTTTTATTTTTTTTAAATTTTTTAATTTTTTTAAATTTTTTTAAATTTTTTTAAAATTTTTAAATTTTTTTAAAATTTTTAAAATTTTTTAAAAAGTTTATATTTTTTTTTCAAATTATTTGAAATTTTTTTAATTTATTTTTTTTATTTTTTTTTAAATTTTTTAAAAATTTTTTTTAAAAATTGTTTTAATTTTTTAACAATTTTGTAATTTTTTTTAAATTTTTATTTAACTTTTTTTATTTTTTTTTAATTTTTTAAAAAAAAATTTTGAAATTTTTTTAAAATTTTTTTGGAAATATTTTTTTTAATTCTTAAATTTTTTTTAAATTTTTAACAATTTTTAATTTTTTTTAAATTTTTATTTTTCTTTTATTTTACTTTTTTAATTTTTTAAATTTTAATTTTTTTTATATTTTCTTATAATTTTTTTTTAAATTTTTGAAATTTTAAAAAAATTTTTTTTTAATTTTTTAATTTTTTTTCAATTTTTTTAAAAAATTTTTATTTAATTTTTTAAATTTAAAAATTTTTTAAAATTTTTTTTATATTTAATTTTTTTTTTCAATTTTTTAAAAAAAAATTAAAATTTTTTTCAAATTATTTAAAAAATTTTAAATTTTTTAAAATTTTTTTAAAAATTAAAATTTTTTCTTAAAAAAATTGTTTTAATTTTTTAACAATTTAAAAAAATTTTTTTTTTAATTTTTATTTTTCTTTTATTTTACTTTCTTAATTTTTTTAAATTTTAATTTTTTTTTAATTTTCTTATATTTTATATTTAATTTTTTTAAAATTTTTATTTAATTTTATAAATTTTTTTATAAATTTTTTTTAAATTTTAAATTTTTTAAAATTTTTTTTTAATTTTTTACAAAAAATTTTTTAATTTTGTTTATATTTTTAAAATTTAAAAAAAAATTTTAAATCTAAATTTTTTAAATTTTCTTTACTTTAATTTTTTTTAAATTTAAAAAAAATTATTTTTTTAAAATTATTTCTTTTTATTTCAAAAAACGTTTTTTTAATTTTTTTAAATTTTATTTTTCCTTTATTTTAATCTTTAAATTTTTAATTTTTTTTTTTAAATTTTTAGAAAAAAAATTTTAATTTACTTATTTTTTTAAATTTTTATTTTTCTTTTATTTTACTTTTTTATTTTTTTTAAATTTTAAATTTTTTTTTAAATTTTCTTATTTTTTTTTAAATTTTTTAAATTTTCAAAAAATTTTTTTTAAAAAATTGTTTTAATTTTTTAACAATTTTGTAATTTTTTTAAAATTTTTATTTAACTTTTTTTATTTTTTTTTAAATTTTTAAAAAAAAAATTTGAAATTTTTTTTAAATTTTTTTGAAAATATTTTTTTTAATTCTTAAATTTTTTTTTTAATTTTTATTTAATTTTTTAAATTTTTTTTAAAAAAAATTTGAAAATTTTTAAAAAATTTTTGAAAATTTTTTTAAATTTTTTGAAAATTTTTTAAAATTTTTTTAAAAATTTTTTTTATATTTTTTATTTAATTTCTTTTAATTTTTATTTAATTTTTTAAATTTTTTTATAAATTTTTTTGAAATTTAAAAATTTTTTGAAAATTTTTTAATATTTTTAAAATTTTTTTTAAAAATTTTTATTTAATTTTTTAAATTTTTTTATAATTTTTTTTTTAAATTTAAAAATTTTTTGAAATTTTTTTAAAATTTTTTTTAAATTTTTTTTAAATTTTTTTAAAATTTTTTTTATATTTTTTATTTAATTTTTTTTTAAATTTGTATTTAATTTTTTAAATTTTTTTATAAATTTTTTTTTAATTTTTTTTTAATTTTTTACAAAAAATTTTTTAATTTTGTTTATATTTTTAAAATTTAAAAAAAAATTTAAATCTAAATTTTTTTTTAAATTTTCTTTACTTTAATTTTTTTTTAAATTTAAAAATTAATTTTTTTTAAATTATTTCTTTTTATTTCAAAAAAACGTTTTTTTAATTTTTTTAAATTTTATTCTTCCTATATTTTAATCTTTAAATTTTTAATTTTTTTTAAATTTTTAGAAAAAAAATTTTAATTTATTTATTTTTTTTAAATTTTTATTTTTCTTTTATTTTACTTTTTTATTTTTTTAAATTTTAAATTTTTTTTT
>NW_027485763.1:0-31306 GCF_050908995.1 Andrena cerasifolii
GTTTAAAAAATTTAAAAAAATTATAAGAAAATTTAAAAAAATTTAAAATTAAAAAAAAATTAAAAAATTAAAAAAAAATAAGAAAAAAATTTAAAAAAAATAAATAAAAAATTTTTTAAAAAAATTGTTAAAAAATTAAAACAAAATTTTTAAAAAAAATTTAAAACTTTTTTTAAACATTTAAATAAAATATATAAAAAATTAAAGATTTTTTGTAAAAAATTAAAAAAAATAAACAAAATTTTTAAAAAAATTAAATAAAAATTTAAAAAAATGAAAAAAATTTAAAAAAAATAAAAAAAAAATTAAAAATTTTGTTAAAAAATTAAAACAAATTTTTAAAAAAAAAATAAATAAAATTTTAAAAAATTAAAAAAAAATAAAAAAATTATAAGAAAATTAAAGAAAAATTTAAAATTGAAAAAAAAATTAAAAAAAATTTTGTTGAGAAATTAAAACAAATTTTTTAAAAAATTAAAACAAATTTTTTAAAAATTTACAAAAATTTAAAAAAAATAAAAAAAATTATAAGAAAATTAAAAAAATTTAAAATTTAAAAAAAAAATAAAAAAAATTTTAAAATTAAAAAAAAATTTAAAAAAGAAAAAAATTAAAAAATGTAGAAAAAAATTTAAAAAAAATAATAAATTTTTTTAAAAATTTTGTTAAAAAATTAAAACAAATTTAAAAAAAAAATTAAATAAAATTTTAAAAAATTTTAAAAAAATAAAAAATTATAAGGAAATTAAAGAAAATTTAAAATTAAAAAAAAAATTTAAAAATTTTGTTAAAAAATTAATACCAATTTTTTAAAAAAAAAATTTTAAAAAATAAAAAAAAAATTTTAAAATTTTAAAAAAATATAAAAATTATAAGAAAATTAAAAAAAAATTTTAAAATTTGAAAAAATTTAAAAAAATTAATATAAAAGAAAAATAAAAATTAAAAAAACATTTTTTGAAATAAAAAAATTATAATTTTAAAAAAATAAAAAATTTAAATTTAAAAAAAAATTAAAAATTAAAGTGGAGAAAAATTAAAAAAAAATTAAATTTTTTTTTAAATTTAAAAAAAATATATAAAGAAATTAAAATAAAAAAATTTTAAAATACAAAAAAAATTTTAATAAAAAAATATACAAAAAATTAAAAGAAAAATAAAAAATAAAAAAAATAAACAAATAAAAATTTAAAAAAAATAAACAAAATTTTTAAAAAAATTTTAAAAATATTTAAAAAAAATAAACAAAATTTTTAAAAAAATTTTAAAAAAATTTTTAAAAAATTTTAAAAATTTTTAAAAAATTTAAAAAAATTTTAAAAAATAAAAAAATTATAAGAAAATGTAAAAAAATTTAAATTTTAAAAAATTAAAAAAAAATTTAAAATTAAAAAAAAATTTAAAAAAGAAAAAAATTAAAAAATGTAGAAAAAAATTTAAAAAACATAAATAAATTTTTTTTAAAAGAAATTTTTAAAAAATTAAAACAATATTTAAAAAAATTTTTTTTTAAAATTTTAAAAAAATTTTAAAAAATTTAAAAAAAATAAAAAAATTATAAGAAAATTAAAAAAATTTAAAATTAAAAAAAAATAAAAAAATTTAAAATTTTTTTAAAAAATAAAAAAATTATAAGAAAATTAAAATAAAAAAATTTAAATACAAAAAAATTTAAATAAAAAAAATATACAAAAATTTAGAAGAAAAATAAAAAAAATAAACAAATAAAAATTTTAAAAAATAAAAAAAAATTACAAAAAGATTTTTAAAAAATTTAAAAAAAATGAAAAAAAAATTTAAAAAATGAAAAAAAAGTTTTTTAAAAATTAATATAAATAAAATTTAAAAATAACATAAAATTTTTTTACAAAAATTTTAAAAAATTAATATAAAAAAATTTAAAATAGAAAAAAAATTCAAATAAAAAAAATATACAAAAATTTAAAAGAAAAAAAAAATAAACAAATAAAAAATTGAAAAAAAAATTTAAAAAAAATGAAAAAAATTTAAAAAAAATAAAAAAAAAATTTAAAAAATTTTGTTAAAAAATTAAAACAAATTTAAAAAAAAAATTTTAAAAATTAAAAAAAAATGTTTAAAAAATTAAAAAAAATTATAAGAAAATTAAAAAAAAATTAAAAATTAAGAAAAAATAAAAAAAATTAAAAATTTTTTTTAAAAAATTAAAACAAATTTTTTTTAAAAAATTAAAACAATTTTTTTTAAAAAAATTATAAAAATTATAAGAAAATTAAAAAAAAATTTAAAATTAAAAAAAAACAAAAAAATTGTTTTAAAAAATTTTAAAAAATTAAAATAAAAAAATTTAAATACAAAAAAAATTAAAATAAAAATATATACAAAAATTTAGAATAAAAATAAAAAACATAAACAAATAAAAATTTTAAAAAATAAAAAAAATTAAAAAATATAGAAAAAAATTTAAAAAAAATAAAAAAAAATTATAAAAATTTTGTTAAAAAATTGAAAAAAAATTTTAAAAATTTAAAAAATATATATAAAAATGTTAAAAAAATTTGTAAAAAATTAAAAAAATAAAAAATTCTAAAAGTAATTTTAAAAAAATTTTAAAATTTTAAAAAAATTTTAAAAATTTAAAAATTTTTTTTAAGAAATTAAAAAAAATAATAAAAAATTAAAAAAAAAAATTAAAAAAAATTAAAAAAAAAATTAAGAAAAAAATTTAAAAAACATAAATAAAATTTTTTTAAAAGAAATTGTTAAAAAATTAAAACAAAATTTAAAAAAATTTTTTTTAAATTTTAAAAAAATTTAAAAAAAATTAAAAAAAAATTTTAAAAAAATATATAAAAATGTTACAAATTTTTGTAAAAAATTACAAAAATAAAAAATTTTAAAAGTAATTTTAAAAAATTTTAAAAATTTTAAAAAATTTAAAAAATTTTAAAAAAATTTTTAAAAAATTTAAAAAAAAATAAAAATTTAACAAAAAAAAATTTTTAAAAATTTTAAAAATTTTAAAAAAATTAAGAAAAAAATTTTTAAAATTTTGTTAAAAAATTAAAAAAAATTTTAAAATTTTTTAAAAAATAAAAAAATTATAATTAAAATAAAAAAATTTAAATACAAAAAAAAATAAATAAGAAAAATATACAAAAATTTAGAAGAAAAATAACAAAAGAAACAAATAATAATTTTAAAAAATAAAAAAAAAATTTAAAAAGTTTTTTAAAATTTTTAAAAATATGAAAAAAATTGTTAAAAAATTAAAACAAATTTTTTAAAAAAAAATTTTAAAAAATTTAAAAAAAAAATTTATAAATTAAAAAAAAATTTATAAGAAAATTAAAAAAAAATAAAAAAAATTAAAAAATTTTGTTAAAAAATTAAAACAAAATTTTTAAAAAAATTTAAAAAATGAAAAAAATTTTAAAAAATAAAAAAATTAAAAAATATAGAAAAAAATTAAAAAAAATAATAAATTTTTTTTAAAATTTTGTTAAAAAATTAAAACAAAATTTTTAAAAAAAATTTAAAACTTTTTTTAAACATTTAAATAAAATATATAAAAAATTAAAGATTTTTTGTAAAAAATTAAAAAAAATAAACAAAATTTTTAAAAAAATTAAATAAAAATTTAAAAAAATGAAAAAAATTTTAAAAAAATAAAAAAAAAATTAAAAATTTTGTTAAAAAATTAAAACAAATTTTTAAAAAAAAAATAAATAAAATTTTAAAAAATTAAAAAAAAATAAAAAAATTATAAGAAAATTAAAGAAAAATTTAAAATTGAAAAAAAAATTAAAAAAAATTTTGTTGAGAAATTAAAACAAATTTTTTAAAAAATTAAAACAAATTTTTTAAAAATTTAAAAAAATTTAAAAAAAATAAAAAAAATTATAAGAAAATTAAAAAAATTTAAAATTTAAAAAAAAAATAAAAAAAATTTTAAAATTAAAAAAAATTTAAAAAAGAAAAAAATTAAAAAATGTAGAAAAAAATTTAAAAAAAATAATAAATTTTTTTAAAAATTTTGTTAAAAAATTAAAACAAATTTAAAAAAAAAATTAAATAAAATTTTAAAAAATTTTAAAAAAATAAAAAATTATAAGGAAATTAAAGAAAATTTAAAATTAAAAAAAAAATTTAAAAATTTTGTTAAAAATTAATACCAATTTTTTAAAAAAAAATTTTAAAAAATAAAAAAAAAATTTTAAAATTTTAAAAAATATAAAAATTATAAGAAAATTAAAAAAAAATTTAAAAATTTGAAAAAATTTAAAAAAATTAATATAAAAGAAAAATAAAAATTAAAAAAACATTTTTTGAAATAAAAAAATTATAATTTTAAAAAAATAAAAAATTTAAATTTAAAAAAAAATTAAAAATTAAAGTGGAGAAAAATTAAAAAAAAATTAAATTTTTTTTTAAATTTAAAAAAAATATATAAAGAAATTAAAATAAAAAAATTTTAAAATACAAAAAAAATTTTAATAAAAAAATATACAAAAAATTAAAAGAAAAATAAAAAATAAAAAAAATAAACAAATAAAAATTTAAAAAAATAAACAAAATTTTTAAAAAAATTTTAAAAATATTTAAAAAAAATAAACAAAATTTTTAAAAAAATTTTAAAAAAATTTTTAAAAAATTTTAAAAATTTTTAAAAAATTTAAAAAAATTTTAAAAAATAAAAAAATTATAAGAAAATGTAAAAAAATTTAAATTTTAAAAAATTAAAAAAAATTTAAAATTAAAAAAAAATTTAAAAAAGAAAAAAATTAAAAAATGTAGAAAAAAATTTAAAAACATAAATAAATTTTTTTTAAAAGAAATTTTTAAAAAATTAAAACAATATTTAAAAAATTTTTTTTTTTAAATTTTAAAAAAATTTTAAAAAATTTAAAAAAAATAAAAAGTTATAAGAAAATTAAAAAAATTTAAAATTAAAAAAAAATAAAAAAATTTAAAATTTTTTTAAAAAATAAAAAAATTATAAGAAAATTAAAATAAAAAAATTTAAATACAAAAAAATTTAAATAAAAAAATATACAAAAATTTAGAAGAAAAATAAAAAAAATAAACAAATAAAAATTTTAAAAAATAAAAAAAAATTACAAAAAGATTTTTAAAAAATTTAAAAAAAATGAAAAAAAAATTTAAAAAATGAAAAAAAGTTTTTTAAAAATTAATATAAATAAAATTTAAAAATAACATAAAATTTTTTACAAAAATTTTAAAAAATTAATATAAAAAAATTTAAAATAGAAAAAAAATTCAAATAAAAAAAATATACAAAAATTTAAAAGAAAAAAAAAATAAACAAATAAAAAATTGAAAAAAAAATTTAAAAAAAATGAAAAAAATTTAAAAAAAATAAAAAAAAATTTAAAAAATTTTGTTAAAAAATTAAAACGAATTTTTAAAAAAAATTAAAAAAATTTAAAAAAAAAATTTAAAAATTAAAAAAAAAATTTATAAGCAAATTAAAAAAAATTTAAAAAAATTTAAAAAAATAAAAAAATTATAAGAAAATTAAAAAAAAATTAAAAAATTTGAAAAAATTAAAAAAATTAAAATAAAAGAAAAATAAAAATTAAAAAAACATTTTTTGAAATAAAAAAATTATAATTAAAAAAAAATAAAAAAAATTTAAATTAAAAAAAAATTAAAGTTAAGAAAATTAAAAAAGTTAAAAATTAAAGTGGAGAAAAATTAAAAAAAATTAAATTTTTTTTAAATTTAAAAAAAATATATAAAGAAATTAAAATAAAAAAATTTTAAAATACAAAAAAAAATTTCATAAAAAATATACAAAAAATTAAAAGAAAAATAAAAAATAAAAAAAATAAACACATAAAAATTTTAAAAAATAAACAAAATTTTTAAAAAAATTTTAAAAAAATTTTTAAAAATTTAAAAAATTTATAAAAAATAAAAAATTATAAGAAAATGTAAAAAATTTAAATTTTAAAAATTAAAAAAAAATTTTAAAATTAAAATAAAATTTAAAAAGAAAAAAATTAAAAAATGTAGAAAAAATTTAAAAAACATAAATAAATTTTTTTTAAAAGAAATTGTTAAAAAATTAAAACAAAATTTAATTTTTTTTTAAATTTTAAAAAACAATCAAAAAAATGAAAAGATTAAAAAATATAGAAATTTTTTTAAAAAAAAAAAATTATAAAAAATAAATATTTTTTTTAAAAAATTTTGTTAAAAAATTAAAACAAATTTTAAAAAAAAAAATTAAAAAAAATTAAAAAAAATTTTAAAAAATTTAAAAAAAATAAAAAATTATAAGAAAATTAAAAAATTTAAAAATTTAAAAAAAATTATAAGAAAATTAAAAAAAAATAATACAAATTTTTTAAAATTTTGTTAAAAAATTAAAACAAATTTTTAAAAAAAAAAATTAAATAAAATTTTAAAAAATTTAAAAAAAAATAAAAAAATTATTAGAAAATTAAAGAAAATTTAAAATTGAAAAAAATTTAAAAAAATTTTGTTAAAAAATTAAAACAAATTTTTTAAAAATAATTTAAAAAAATTTTAAAAAAATTTTAAAAAATTTAAAAAAAATAAAAAAATTATAAGAAAAATTAAAAAAATTAAAATTAAAAAAAAATAAAAAAAATTTTAAAAAAATTTGTTAAAAAATTAAAACCAATTTTTTAAAAAAAAATTAAAAAAAAATAAAAAAAAATTTTTTAAATTTAAAAAAAATATAAAAATTATAAGAAAATTAAAAAAAAATTTTAAAATTTGAAAAAATTTAAAAGAATTAAAATAAAATAAAAATAAAAATTAAAAAAACATTTTTTGAAATAAAAAAATTATAATTTAAAAAAAATAAAAAAATTTAAATTTAAAAAAATTAAAGTTAAGAAAATTAAAAAAAATTAAAAATTAAAGTGGAGAAAAATTAAAAAAAAATTAAATTTTTTTTTAAATTTAAAAAAATATATAAAGAAATTAAAATAAAAAATTTTAAAATACAAAAAAAAATTTAATAAAAAAATATACAAAAAATTAAAAGAAAAATAAAAAATAAAAAAAATAAACAAATAAAAATTTAAAAAAAATAAACAAAATTTTTAAAAAAATTTTAAAAAAAATTTTAAAAATGAAAAATATTTTAAAAAAATGAAAAAAAAATTAAAAAATTTTGTTAAAAAATTAAAACAATATTTAAAAAAAAAATTCTTAAAATTTTAAAAAAATTTTAAAAAATTTAAAAAAAATAAAAAATTATAAGAAAATTAAAAAAATTTAAAAATTAAAAAAAATTAAAATAAAAGAAAAATAAAAATTAAAAAAACATTTTTTTAAATAAAAAATTATAATTAAAAAAAATAAAAAAAATTTAAATTAAAAAAAATTTAAAGTTAAGAAAATTAAAAAAATTAAAAATTAAAGTGGAGAAAAATTAAAAAAAATTAAATTTTTTTTAAATTTAAAAAAAATATATAAAGAAATTAAAATAAAAAAATTTTAAAATACAAAAAAAATTTTTAATAAAAAAATATACAAAAAATTAAAAGAAAAATAAAAAATAAAAAAAATAAACAAATAAAAATTTAAAAAAAATAAACAAAATTTTTAAAAAAATTTAAAAAAAAATTTTAAAATTGAAAAATATTTTAAAAAAATGAAAAAAAATTAAAAAATTTTGTTAAAAAATTAAAACAATATTTAAAAAAAAAATTTCTTAAAATTTTAAAAAAATTTTAAAAAATTTTAAAAAAATTTTAAAAAATTTAAAAAAAATAAAAGAATTATAAGAAAATTAAAAAAAATTTAAAATTAAAAAAAAATTAATAAAAAATAAAAAAAAAATTGTAAAATTTTGTTAAAAAATTAAAACAAATTTTTAAAAAAAAAAATTAAAAAAAATTAAAATAAAATTTTAATAAATTTAAAAAAAATAAAAAATTATAAGAAAATTAAAAAAACTTATAAATTTAAAAAAAATTATAAGAAAATTAAAAAAAATTAAAAATTAAAAAAAAATAAAAAAAATTAAAAAATTTTTTTTACTAAATTAAAAAAATTAACAAAATTTTTAAAAAAATTTAAAAAAAAATTTTAAAAATGAAAAATATTTAAAAAAATAAAAAAAAATTAAAAAATTTTGTTAAAAAATTAAAACAAAATTTTTAAAAAAATTAAAAAAAAAAATTAAAAAATGAAAAAAATTTTAAAAAATAAAAAAATTAAAAAATATAGAAAAAAATTTAAAATAAATAAATAAAAAATTTTTTAAAAAAATTGTTAAAAAATTAAAACAAATTTTTTAAAAAAAATTTAAAATTTTTTTTAAACATTTAAATAAAATATATAAAAAATTAAAGATTTTTTGTAAAAAATTAAAAAAAATAAACAAAATTTTTAAAAAAATTAAAAAAAAATTTAAAAAATGAAAAAAAATTTAAAAAAATTAAAAAAATTTAAAAAATTTGGTTAAAAAATTAAAACAAAATTGTTAAAAAAAATTTAAAACAAATTTTAAAAAATGATAAAAATTTAAAAAAATAAAAATAATTTTAAAAAATAAAAAAAATTAATAAATATAGAAAAAAAATTTAAAAAAATAAAAAAAAAATTAAAAATTTTGTTAAAAAATTAAAACAAATTTTTTAAAAAAAAATAAATAAAATTTTAAAAAATTAAAAAAAAAATAAAAAAATTATAAGAAAATTAAAAAAATTTAAAATTAAAAAAAAAATTAAAAAAATTTTAAAAAATTTTGTTAAAAAATTAAAACAAATTTTTTAAAAAATAATTTAAAAAAAATTTAAAATTTTTTTAAAAAATTTAAAAAAAATAAAAAAATTATAAATAGATTTAAAAAAAATTAAATTTAAAAAAATTAATAAAAAAATTTTAAAATTAAAAAAAAATTTGATAAAGAAAAAAATTAAAAAATGTAGAAAAAAATTTAAAAAACATAAATAAATTTTTTTTAAAAGAAATTGTTAAAAAATTAAAACAGTATTTAAAAAAAAAAATTTTTAAATTTTAAAAAAATTTTAAAAAATTTAAAAAAAAATAAAAAAATTATAAGAAAATTAAAAAAATTTAAAATTAAAAAAAAAAAATTTAAAAATTTTTTTAAAAAATAAAAAAATTATAAGAAAATTAAAATAAAAAATTTAAATACAAAAAAATTTAAATAAAAAAAATATACAAAAATTTAGAAGAAAAATAAAAAATTAATCAACAAATAAAAATTTTAAAAAATAAAAAAAAATTACAAAAAGATTTTTAAAAAATTTAAAAAAAATGAAAAAAAAAATTAAAAAATGAAAAAAAGTTTTTTAAAAATTAATATAAATAAAATTTAAAAATAACATAAAATTTTTCAAAAAAATTTTAAAAAATTAAAATAAAAAAATTTAAAATACAAAAAAATTCAATTAAAAAAAATATACAAAAATTTAAAAGAAAAATAAAAAAATAAACAAATAAAAATTAAAAAAAAATTTAAAAAGTTGTTAAAAAATTTAAAAAAAATGAAAAAAATTTAAAAAAAATAAAAAAAAATTTTAAAAAATTTTGTTAAAGAATTAAAACGAATTTTTTAAAAAAAAATTTAAAAAATTTAAAAAATTAAAAAAAAAATTTATAAGCAAATTAAAAAAAATTTAAAAAAATTTTAAAAAATAAAAAAATTATAAGAAAATTAAAAAAAAATTAAAAAATTTGAAAAAATTAAAAAAAATTAAAATAAAAGAAAAATAAAAATTAAAAAAACATTTTTTGAAATAAAAAAATTATAATTAAAACCAAATAAAAAAAAATTAAATTAAAAAAAATTAAAGTTAAGAAAATTAAAAAAATTAAAAATTAAAGTGGAGAAAAATTAAAAAAAAATTAAATTTGTTTTAAATTTAAAAAAAATATATAAAGAAATTAAAATAAAAAAATTTTAAAATACAAAAAAAAAATTTTAATAAAAAAATATACAAAAAATTAAAAGAAAAATAAAAAATAAAAAAAATAAACAAATACAAATTTAAAAAAAATAAACAAATTTTTTAAAAAAAATTTAAAAAAAATTTAAAAAATTTAAAAAAATTTTAAAAAATAAAAAATTATAAGAAAATGTAAAAAAATTTAAATTTTAAAAAATTAAAAAAAAATTTTTAAAAATTTAAAAAAAATAAAAAATTATAAGAAAATTAAAAAAATTTAAAAATTTTAAAAAAATTATCAGAAAATTAAAAAAAATTAAAAATTAAAAAAAAATAACAAAAATTAAATTTTTTTTTTAATAAATTAAAAAAAATAAACAAAATTTTAAAAAAAAATTTAAAAAAAATTTTAAAAATGAAAAATATTTTAAAAAAATGAAAAAAAGTAAAAAAATTTGTTAAAAATTTAAAACAAAATTTTTAAAAAAATTTAAAAAAAAATGAAAAAAATTTAAAAAAATAAAAAAATTAAAAAATATAGAAAAAAATTAAAAAAAAATAATACAAATTTTTTAAAATTTTGTTAAAAAATTAAAACAAATTTTTAAAAAAAAATTAAATAAAATTTTAAAAAAATAAAAAAATTAGAAGAAAATTAAAAAAAATTTAAAATTTGAAAAAATTTAAAAAAATTAAAATAAAATAAAAATAAAAATTAAAAAAACATTTTTTGAAATAAAAAATTATAATTTTAAAAAAATATAAAAATTTAAATTTAAAAAAAATTAAAGTTAAGAAAATTAAAAAAAAATAAAAATTAAAGTGGAGAAAAATTTAAAAAAAATTAAATTTTTTTTAAATTTAAAAAAAATATATAAAGAAATTAAAATAAAAAAATTTTAAAATACAAAAAAAAAATTTAATAAAAAAATATACAAAAAATTAAAAGAAAAATAAAAAATAAAAAAAATAAACAAATAAAAATTTTAAAAAAATGAACAAAATTTTTAAAAAAATTTTTAAAAAATTTTAAAAAAATTTAAAAAAATTTTAAAAAATAAAAAAATTATAACAAAATTTAAAAAAAAATTAAATTTAAAAGAATTAAAAAAAAAATTTTAAATTAAAAAAAAAATTTAAAAAAGAAAAAAATTAAAAAATGTAGAAAAAAATTTAAAAAACATAAATAATTTTTTTTTAAAAGAAATTATTAAAAAATTAAAACAATATTTAAAAAATTTTTTTTTTAAATTTTAAAAAAATTTTAAAAAAATTTTAAAAAATTTTAAAAAAATAAAAAAATTATAAGAAAATTAAAAAAATTTAAAACTAAAAAAAAAATTAATAAAAAATAAAAAAATTTGAAAATTTTGTTAAAAAATTAAAACAAATTTTTTAAAAAAATTTAAAAAAAAATGAAAAAAATTTTAAAAAATAAAAAAATTAAAAAATATAGAAAAAAATTAAAAAAAAAATAATAAAAAATTTAAAAAATTTTGTTAAAAAATTAAAACAAATTTTAAAAGAAAATTAAATAAAATTTAAAAAAATTTAAAAAAAAATAAAAAAAATATAAGAAAATTAAAAAAAAAATTTAAAATTAAAAAAAAATTAAAAAAAATTTGTTAAAAAATTAAAACAAATTTTTCAAAAAAAAAATTTAAAAAATTTTAAACAAATTTTAAAAAATTTAAAAAAAATAAAAAAATTATAAGAAAATTAAAAAAAATTTAAAATTTAAAAAAAATAAAAAAAAAATTTAAAAATTTAAAAAAAATATAAAAATTATAAGAAAATTAAAAAAAATTTTAAAAAATTAAAAAAAAATAAAAAAAATTAAAAAATTTTTTTTACTAAATTAAAAAAATTAACAAAATTTTTAAAAAAATTTAAAAAAAAATTTTAAAAATGAAAAATATTTAAAAAAATAAAAAAAAATTAAAAAATTTTGTTAAAAAATTAAAACAAAATTTTTAAAAAAATTAAAAAAAAAATTTAAAAAATGAAAAAAAATTTAAAAAATAAAAAAATTAAAAAATATAGAAAAAAATTTAAAATAAATAAATAAAAAATTTTTTAAAAAAATTGTTAAAAAATTAAAACAAATTTTTTAAAAAAAATTTAAAATTTTTTTTAAACATTTAAATAAAATATATAAAAAATTAAAGATTTTTTGTAAAAAATTAAAAAAAATAAACAAAATTTTTAAAAAAATTAAAAAAAAATTTTAAAAAATGAAAAAAATTTTAAAAAAATTAAAAAAATTTAAAAAATTTGGTTAAAAAATTAAAACAAAATTGTTAAAAAAAATTTAAAACAAATTTTAAAAAATGATAAAAATTTTAAAAAATAAAAATAATTTTAAAAAATAAAAAAATTAATAAATATAGAAAAAAAATTTAAAAAAATAAATAAAAATTTTTTTAAAAAAATTGTTAAAAAATTAAAACAAATTTTTTAAAAAAAATTTAAAATTTTTTTTAAACATTTAAACAAAATATATAAAAAATTAAAGATTTTTTGTAAAAAATTAAAAAAAATAAACAAAATTTTTAAAAAAATTAAAAAAAAATTTAAAAAATGAAAAAAAATTTAAAAAAATTAAAAAAATTTAAAAAATTTGGTTAAAAAATTAAAACAAAATTGTTAAAAAAAATTTAAAACAAATTTTAAAAAATGATAAAAATTTTAAAAAATAAAAATAATTTTAAAAAATAAAAAAAATTAATAAATATAGAAAAAAAATTTTAAAAAATAAAAAAAAAATTAAAAATTTTGTTAAAAAATTAAAACAAATTTTTTAAAAAAAAATAAATAAAATTTTAAAAAATTAAAAAAAAAATAAAAAAATTATAAGAAAATTAAAAAAATTTAAAATTAAAAAAAAAATTTAAAAAATTTTAAAAAATTTTGTTAAAAAATTAAAACAAATTTTTTAAAAAATAATTTAAAAAAAATTTAAAAATTTTTTAAAAAATTTAAAAAAAATAAAAAAATTATAAATAGATTTAAAAAAAATTAAATTTAAAAAAATTAAAAAAAAAATTTAAAATTAAAAAAAAATTTGATAAAGAAAAAAATTAAAAAATGTAGAAAAAAATTTAAAAAACATAAATAAATTTTTTTTAAAAGAAATTGTTAAAAAATTAAAACAGTATTTAAAAAAAAAAAATTTTAAATTTTAAAAAAATTTTAAAAAATTTAAAAAAAAATAAAAAAATTATAAGAAAATTAAAAAAATTTAAAATTAAAAAAAAAAAATTTAAAAATTTTTTTAAAAAATAAAAAAATTATAAGAAAATTAAAATAAAAAATTTAAATACAAAAAAATTTAAATAAAAAAAATATACAAAAATTTAGAAGAAAAATAAAAAATTAATCAACAAATAAAAATTTTAAAAAATAAAAAAAATTACAAAAAGATTTTTAAAAAATTTAAAAAAAATGAAAAAAAAAATTAAAAAATGAAAAAAAGTTTTTTAAAAATTAATATAAATAAAATTTAAAAATAACATAAAATTTTTCAAAAAAATTTTAAAAAATTAAAATAAAAAAATTTAAAATACAAAAAAATTCAATTAAAAAAAATATACAAAAATTTAAAAGAAAAATAAAAAAATAAACAAATAAAAATTAAAAAAAAAATTTAAAAAGTTGTTAAAAAATTTTAAAAAAATGAAAAAAATTTAAAAAAAATAAAAAAAAATTTTAAAGAATTTTGTTAAAGAATTAAAACGAATTTTTTAAAAAAAAATTAAAAAAATTTTAAAAATTAAAAAAAAAATTTATAAGCAAATTAAAAAAAATTTAAAAAAATTTTAAAAAATAAAAAATTATAAGAAAATTAAAAAAAAATTAAAAAATTTGAAAAAATTAAAAAAAATTAAAATAAAAGAAAAATAAAAATTAAAAAAACATTTTTTGAAATAAAAAAATTATAATTAAAAAAAAATAAAAAAAAATTAAATTAAAAAAAATTAAAGTTAAGAAAATTAAAAAAATTAAAAATTAAAGTGGAGAAAAATTAAAAAAAAATTAAATTTGTTTTAAATTTAAAAAAAATATATAAAGAAATTAAAATAAAAAAATTTTAAAATACAAAAAAAAAATTTTAATAAAAAAATATACAAAAAATTAAAAGAAAAATAAAAAATAAAAAAAATAAACAAATACAAATTTAAAAAAAATAAACAAATTTTTTAAAAAAAATTTTAAAAAAATTTAAAAAATTTAAAAAAATTTTAAAAAATAAAAAATTATAAGAAAATGTAAAAAAATTTAAATTTTAAAAAATTAAAAAAAAAATTTTAAAAATTTAAAAAAAATAAAAAATTATAAGAAAATTAAAAAAATTTAAAAATTTTAAAAAAATTATCAGAAAATTAAAAAAAATTAAAAATTAAAAAAAAATAACAAAAATTAAATTTTTTTTTTAATAAATTAAAAAAAATAAACAAAATTTTTAAAAAAAATTTAAAAAAAATTTTAAAAATGAAAAATATTTTAAAAAAATGAAAAAAAATTAAAAAAATTTGTTAAAAATTTAAAACAAAATTTTTAAAAAAATTTAAAAAAAAATGAAAAAAATTTAAAAAAATAAAAAAATTAAAAAATATAGAAAAAAATTAAAAAAAAATAATACAAATTTTTTAAAATTTTGTTAAAAAATTAAAACAAATTTTTAAAAAAAAATTAAATAAAATTTTAAAAAAATAAAAAAATTAGAAGAAAATTAAAAAAAATTTAAAATTAAAAAAAAAAAATTTTAAATTAAAAAAAAATAAAAAAAATAAAAAAAATTTTGTTAAAAAATTAAAACCAATTTTTAAAAAAAATTTAAAAAAATAAAAAAAAATTTAAAAAATTTAAAAAAAATATAAAAATTATAAGAAAATTAAAAAAAAAATTTTAAAATTTGAAAAAATTTGAAAAAATTTAAAAAAATTAAAATAAAATAAAAATAAAAATTAAAAAAACATTTTTTGAAATAAAAAATTATAATTTTAAAAAAATATAAAAATTTAAATTTAAAAAAAATTAAAGTTAAGAAAATTAAAAAAAATTAAAAATTAAAGTGGAGAAAAATTTAAAAAAAATTAAATTTTTTTTTTAAATTTAAAAAAAATATATAAAGAAATTAAAATAAAAAAATTTTAAAATACAAAAAAAAAATTTAATAAAAAAATATACAAAAAATTAAAAGAAAAATAAAAAATAAAAAAAATAAACAAATAAAAATTTAAAAAAATGAACAAAATTTTTAAAAAAATTTTAAAAAATTTTTAAAAAAATTTAAAAAATTTTAAAAAAATTTTAAAAAATTTTAAAAAATAAAAAAATTATAACAAAATTTAAAAAAAATAAAAGAATTATAAGAAAATTAAAAAAATTTAATATTAAAAAAAAAAAATTAATAAAAAATAAAAAAAAAATTTTAAATTTTGTTAAAAAATTAAAACAAATTTTTAAAAAAAAATTAAAAAAAATTAAAAAAAAATTTTAAAAAATTTAAAAAAAATAAAAAATTATAAGAAAATTAAAAAAATTTAAAAATTTAAAAAAAATTATAAGAAAATTAAAAAAAATTAAAAATTAAAAAAAAAATAAAAAAAATTAAAAATTTTTTTTTAATAAATTCAAAAAAAATAAACATAATTTTTAAAAAAAATTTAAAAAAAAAATTTTAAAAAAGAAAAAAATTAAAAAATGTAGAAAAAATTTAAAAAACATAAATAATTTTTTTTTAAAAGAAATTGTTAAAAAATTAAAACAAAATTTAAAATTTTTTTTTTAAATTTTAAAAAACAATTAAAAAAAATGAAAAGATTAAAAAATATAGAAATTTTTTAAAAAAAAAAAAATTTTATAAAAAATAAAAATTTTTTTTAAATTTTTGTTAAAAAATTAAAACAAATTTTTTAAAAAAAAATTTAAAAAGATTAAAAAAAATTTTTAAAAAAATTTAAAAAAAATAAAAAATTATAAGAAAATTAAAAAAATTAAAAATTTAAAAAAAATTACAAGAAAATTAAAAAAAAATAATACAAATTTTTTAAAATTTTGTTAAAAAATTAAAACAAATTTTTAAAAAAAAAATTAAATAAAATTTTAAAAAATTTAAAAAAAAATAAAAAAATTATAAGAAAATTAAAAAAATTTAAAATTGAAAAAAAATTAAAAAAAATTTTGTTAAAAAATTAAAACCAATTTTTTAAAAAAAAATTAAAAAAACTAAAAAAAAATTTTTTAAATTTAAAAAAAATATAAAAATTATAAGAAAATTAAAAAAAAATTTGAAAATTTGAAAAAATTTAAAAAAATTAAAATAAAATAAAAATAAAAATTAAAAAAACATTTTTTGAAATAAAAAAATTATAATTTAAAAAAAATAAAAAAATTTAAATTTAAAAAAAATTAAAGTTAAGAAAATTAAAAAAAATTAAAAATTAAAGTGGAGAAAAATTTAAAAAAAATTAAAATTTTTTTTTAAATTTAAAAAAAATATATAAAGAAATTAAAATAAAAAAATTTTAAAATACAAAAAAAAATTTTAATAAAAAATATACAAAAAATTAAAAGAAAAATAAAAAATAAAAAAAATAAACAAATAAAAATTTTAAAAAAATGAACAAAATTTTTAAAAAAATTTTAAAAAATTTTTAAAAAAATTTTAAAAATTTTAAAAAAATTTTAAAAAATTTTAAAAAATAAAAAAATTATAACAAAATTTAAAAAAAAATTAAATTTAAAAAAATTAAAAAATGTAGAAAAAAATTTAAAAAACATAAATAATTTTTTTTTAAAAGAAATTATTAAAAAATTAAAACAACATTTAAAAAAAAATTTTTTTTAAAATTTTTTTAAATTTTAAAAAATTTAAAAAAAATAAAAAAATTATAAGAAAATTAAAAAAATTTGAAATTAAAAAAAAAATTAATAAAAAATAAAAAAAAAATTTGAAAATTTTGTTAAAAAATTAAAACAAATTTTTTAAAAAAATTTAAAAAAAATGAAAAAAATTTTAAAAAATAAAAAAATTAAAAATATAGAAAAAAATTAAAAAAAAAATAATAAAAAATTTAAAAAATTTTGTTAAAAAATTAAAACAAATTTTAAAAGAAAATTAAATAAAATTTTAAAAAATTTAAAAAAAATATAAAAAATTTAAGAAAATTAAAAAAAAATTTAAAATTAAAGAAAAAAATTAAAAAAAATTTGTTAAAAAATTAAAACCAATTTTTTAACAAAAAATTAAAAAAAATAAAAAAATTTTTTTAAAAATTTAAAAAAAATATAAAAATTATAAGAAAATTAAAAAAAAATTTAAAATTTGAAAAAATTTAAAAAAATTAAAATAAAATAAAAATAAAAATTAAAAAAACATTTTTTGAAATAAAAAAATTATAATTTAAAAAAAAATAAAAAAAATTAAATTTAAAAAAATTAAAGTTAAGAAAATTAAAAAAAATTAAAAATTAAAGTGGAGAAAAATTTAACAAAAAATTAAAATTTTTTTTTTAAATTTAAAAAAATATATAAAGAAATTAAAATAAAAAATTTTAAAATACAAAAAAAAATTTAATAAAAAAATATACAAAAAATTAAAAGAAAAATAAAAAATAAAAAAAATAAACAAATAAAAATTTTAAAAAAAATTTTAAAAATGAAAAATATTTGAAAAAAATGAAAAAAAAAATTAAAAAATTTTGTTAAAAAATTAAAACAATATTTAAAAAAAATTTCCTTAAAATTTTTAAAAAATTTTAAAAAATTTAAAAAAAATAAAAAATTATAAGAAAATTAAAAAAATTTAAAAATTTAAAAAAAATTATAAGAAAATTAAAAAAAATTAAAATTAAAAAAAAATAAAAAAAATTTTAAAAAAATTTGTTAAAAAATTAAAACCAATTTTTTAAAAAAAAATTAAAAAAAATAAAAAAAATTTTTAAAATTTAAAAAAAATATAAAAATTATAAGAAAATTAAAAAAAAATTTAAAATTTGAAAAAATTTAAAAGAATTAAAATAAAATAAAAATAAAAATTAAAAAAACATTTTTTGAAATAAAAAAATTATAATTTAAAAAAATAAAAAAATTTAAATTTAAAAAAAATTAAAGTTAAGAAAATTAAAAAAAATTAAAAATTAAAGTGGAGAAAAATTTAAAAAAAAATTAAATTTTTTTTTAAATTTTAAAAAATATATAAAGAAATTAAAATAAAAAATTTTAAAATACAAAAAAAAATTTAATAAAAAAATATACAAAAAATTAAAAGAAAAATAAAAAATAAAAAAAATAAACAAATAAAAATTTTAAAAAAATAAACAAAATTTTTAAAAAAATTTTAAAAAAAATTTTAAAATTGAAAAATATTTTAAAAAAATGAAAAAAAAATTAAAAAATTTTGTTAAAAAATTAAAACAATATTTAAAAAAAAAATTTCTTAAAATTTTAAAAAAATTTTAAAAAATTTTAAAAAAATTTTAAAAAATTTAAAAAAAATAAAAGAATTATAAGAAAATTAAAAAAAATTTAAAATTAAAAAAAAAAATTAATAAAAAATAAAAAAAAAATTTTAAAATTTTGTTAAAAAATTAAAACAAATTTTTTAAAAAAAAAATTAAAAAAAATTAAAATAAAATTTTAATAAATTTAAAAAAAATAAAAAATTATAAGAAAATTAAAAAAACTTATAAATTTAAAAAAAATTATAAGAAAATTAAAAAAAATTAAAAATTAAAAAAAAATAAAAAAAATTAAAAAATTTTTTTTACTAAATTAAAAAAATTAACAAAATTTTTAAAAAAATTTTTAAAAAAATTTTAAAAATGAAAAATATTTAAAAAAATAAAAAAAATTAAAAAATTTTGTTAAAAAATTAAAACAAAATTTTTAAAAAAATTAAAAAAAAAAATTTAAAAAATGAAAAAAATTTTAAAAAATAAAAAAATTAAAAAATATAGAAAAAAATTTAAAATAAATAAATAAAAAAATTTTTAAAAAAATTGTTAAAAAATTAAAACAACATTTAAAAAAAAAATTTTTAAATTTTAAAAAAATTTTAAAAAATTTAAAAAAAAATAAAAAAATTATAAGAAAATTAAAAAAATTTAAAATTAAAAAAAAAAAAATTTAAAAATTTTTTTAAAAAATAAAAAAATTATAAGAAAATTAAAATAAAAAATTTAAATACAAAAAAATTTAAATAAAAAAAATATACAAAAATTTAGAAGAAAAATAAAAAATTAATCAACAAATAAAAATTTTAAAAAATAAAAAAAAATTACAAAAAGATTTTTAAAAAATTTAAAAAAAATGAAAAAAAAAATTAAAAAATGAAAAAAAGTTTTTTAAAAATTAATATAAATAAAATTTAAAAATAACATAAAATTTTTCAAAAAAATTTTAAAAAATTAAAATAAAAAAATTTAAAATACAAAAAAATTCAATTAAAAAAAATATACAAAAATTTAAAAGAAAAATAAAAAAATAAACAAATAAAAATTAAAAAAAAAATTTAAAAAGTTGTTAAAAAATTTAAAAAAAATGAAAAAAATTTAAAAAAAATAAAAAAAAATTTTAAAAAATTTTGTTAAAGAATTAAAACGAATTTTTTAAAAAAAAATTAAAAAAATTTAAAAAATTAAAAAAAAAATTTATAAGCAAATTAAAAAAAATTTTAAAAAATTTTAAAAAATAAAAAAATTATAAGAAAATTAAAAAAAAATTAAAAAATTTGAAAAAATTAAAAAAAATTAAAATAAAAGAAAAATAAAAATTAAAAAAACATTTTTTGAAATAAAAAAATTATAATTAAAAAAAAATAAAAAAAAATTAAATTAAAAAAAATTAAAGTTAAGAAAATTAAAAAAATTAAAAATTAAAGTGGAGAAAAATTAAAAAAAAATTAAATTTGTTTTAAATTTAAAAAAAATATATAAAGAAATTAAAATAAAAAAATTTTAAAATACAAAAAAAAAATTTTAATAAAAAAATATACAAAAAATTAAAAGAAAAATAAAAAATAAAAAAAATAAACAAATACAAATTTAAAAAAAATAAACAAATTTTTTAAAAAAATTTTAAAAAAATTTAAAAAATTTTAAAAATTTTTAAAAAATAAAAAATTATAAGAAAATGTAAAAAAATTTAAATTTTAAAAAATTAAAAAAAATTTTTTAAAAATTTAAAAAAAATAAAAAATTATAAGAAAATTAAAAAAATTTAAAAATTTAAAAAAAATTATCAGAAAATTAAAAAAAATTAAAAATTAAAAAAAATAACAAAAATTAAATTTTTTTTTTAATAAATTAAAAAAAATAAACAAAATTTTAAAAAAAAATTTTAAAAAAATTTCAAAAATGAAAAATATTTTAAAAAAATGAAAAAAATTAAAAAAATTTGTTAAAAATTTAAAACAAAATTTTTAAAAAAATTTAAAAAAAAAAGAAAAAAATTTAAAAAAATAAAAAAATTAAAAAATATAGAAAAAAATTAAAAAAAAATAATACAAATTTTTTAAAATTTTGTTAAAAAATTAAAACAAATTTTTAAAAAAAAATTAAATAAAATTTTAAAAAAATAAAAAAATTTAAATTTAAAAAAAATTAAAGTTAAGAAAATTAAAAAAAATTAAAAATTAAAGTGGAGAAAAATTTAAAAAAAATTAAAATTTTTTTTTAAATTTAAAAAAAATATATAAAGAAATTAAAATAAAAAAATTTTAAAATACAAAAAAAAAATTTAATAAAAAAATATACAAAAAATTAAAAGAAAAATAAAAAATAAAAAAAATAAACAAATAAAAATTTTAAAAAAATGAACAAAATTTTTAAAAAAATTTTTAAAAAATTTTAAAAAAATTTTAAAAAATTTTAAAAAATAAATTATAACAAAATTTAAAAAAAAATTAAATTTAAAAAAATTTAAAAAAAAATTTTAAATTAAAAAAAAAATTTAAAAAAGAAAAAAATTAAAAAATGTAGAAAAAAATTTAAAAAACATAAATAATTTTTTTTTAAAAGAAATTATTAAAAAATTAAAACAATATTTAAAAAATTTTTTTTTTAAATTTTAAAAAAATTTTTAAAAAAATTTTAAAAAATTTAAAAAAATAAAAAAATTATAAGAAAATTAAAAAAATTTAAAATTAAAAAAAAAAATTAATAAAAAATAAAAAAATTTGAAAATTTTGTTAAAAAATTAAAACAAATTTTTTTAAAAAAATTTAAAAAAAAATGAAAAAAATTTTAAAAAATAAAAAAATTAAAAAATATAGAAAAAAATTAAAAAAAAAATAATAAAAAATTTAAAAAATTTTGTTAAAAAATTAAAACAAATTTTAAAAGAAAATTAAATAAAATTTAAAAAAATTTAAAAAAAAAATAAAAAAAATATAAGAAAATTAAAAAAAAATTTAAAATTAAAAAAAAATTAAAAAAAATTTGTTAAAAAATTAAAACAAATTTTTTAAAAAAAAATTTTAAAAAATTTTAAACAAATTTTAAAAAATTTTAAAAAAATAAAAAAATTATAAGAAATTAAAAAAAATTTAAAATTTAAAAAAAATAAAAAAATTTAAAAAAAATTTGTTAAAAAATTAAAACCAATTTTTTAAAAAAAAATTAAAAAAAATAAAAAAAAAAATTTAAAAATTTAAAAAAATATAAAAATTATAAGAAAATTAAAAAAAAATTTTAAAAAATTAAAATAAAATAGAAATAAAAATTAAAAAAACATTTTTTGAAATAAAAAATTATAATTTAAAAAAAAAATAAAAAAAATTAATTTAAAAAAATTAAAGTTAAGAAAATTAAAAAAAATTAAAAATTAAAGTGGAGAAAAATTAAAAAAAAATTAAATTTTTTTTTAAATTTAAAAAAATATATAAAGAAATTAAAATAAAAAATTTTAAAATACAAAAAAAAATTTAATAAAAAAATATACAAAAAATTAAAAGAAAAATAAAAAATAAAAAAAATAAACAAATAAAAATTTTTAAAAAATAAACAAAATTTTTAAAAAAATTTTAAAAAAATTTTTAAAAATGAAAAATATTTAAAAAAAATGAAAAAAAAATTAAAAAATTTTGTTAAAAAATTAAAACAATATTTAAAAAAAATTTTCTTAAAATTTTCTTAAAATTTTAAAAAATTTAAAAAAAATAAAAGAATTATAAGAAAATTAAAAAAATTTAAAATTAAAAAAAAAAATTAATAAAAAATAAAAAAAAAATTTTAAATTTTGTTAAAAAATTAAAACAAATTTTTAAAAAAAAATTAAAAAAAATTAAAAAAAAATTTTAAAAAATTTAAAAAAATAAAAAATTATAAGAAAATTAAAAAAATTTAAAAATTTAAAAAAAATTATAAGAAATTAAAAAATTAAAAATTAAAAAAAAATAAAAAAATTAAAAATTTTTTTTTAATAAATTCAAAAAAAATAAACAAAATTTTTTAAAAAAATTTAAAAAAAAAATTTTAAAAAAGAAAAAAATTAAAAAATGTAGAAAAAATTTAAAAAACATAAATAATTTTTTTAAAAGAAATTGTTAAAAAATTAAAACAAAATTTAAAATTTTTTTTTAAATTTTAAAAAAACAATTAAAAAAAATGAAAAGATTAAAAAATATAGAAATTTTTTAAAAAAAAAAAAATTTTATAAAAAATAAAAATTTTTTTAAATTTTTGTTAAAAAATTAAAACAAATTTTTTAAAAAAAAATTTGAAAAGATTAAAAAAAATTTTTAAAAAATTTAAAAAAATAAAAAATTATAAGAAAATTAAAAAAATTTAAAAATTTAAAAAAAATTACAAGAAAATTAAAAAAAAATAATACAAATTTTTTAAAATTTTGTTAAAAAATTAAAACAAATTTTAAAAAAAAAATTAAATAAAATTTTAAAAAATTTAAAAAAAAATAAAAAAATTATAAGAAAATTAAAAAATTTAAAATTGAAAAAAAATTAAAAAAAATTTTGTTAAAAAATTAAAACCAATTTTTTAAAAAAAAATTAAAAAAACTAAAAAAAAATTTTTAAATTTAAAAAAAATATAAAAATATAAGAAAATTAAAAAAAAATTTGAAAATTTGAAAAAATTTAAAAAAATTAAAATAAAATAAAAATAAAAATAAAAAACATTTTTGAAATAAAAAATTATAATTTAAAAAAAATAAAAAATTTAAATTTAAAAAAAATTAAAGTTAAGAAAATTAAAAAAAATTAAAAATTAAAGTGGAGAAAAATTTAAAAAAAATTAAAATTTTTTTTTAAATTTAAAAAAAATATATAAAGAAATTAAAATAAAAAAATTTTAAAATACAAAAAAAATTTTAATAAAAAATATACAAAAAATTAAAAGAAAAATAAAAAATAAAAAAAATAAACAAATAAAAATTTTAAAAAAATGAACAAAATTTTTAAAAAAATTTTAAAAAATTTTAAAAAAAATTTAAAAAATTTTAAAAAAATTTTAAAAAATTTAAAAAATAAAAAAATTATAACAAAATTTAAAAAAAATTAAATTTAAAAAAATTTAAAAAAAAATTTTAAATTAAAAAAAAAATTTAAAAAAGAAAAAAATTAAAAAATGTAGAAAAAAATTTAAAAAACATAAATAATTTTTTTTAAAAGAAATTATTAAAAAATTAAAACAATATTTAAAAAATTTTTTTTTAAATTTTAAAAAAATTTTAAAAAAATTTTAAAAAATTTTAAAAAAATAAAAAAATTATAAGAAAATTAAAAAAATTTAAAATTAAAAAAAAAATTAATAAAAAATAAAAAAAATTTGAAAATTTTGTTAAAAAATTAAAACAAATTTTTTAAAAAAATTTTAAAAAAAATGAAAAAAATTTTAAAAAATAAAAAAATTAAAAAATATAGAAAAAAAATTAAAAAAAAAATAATAAAAAATTTAAAAAATTTTGTTAAAAAATTAAAACAAATTTTAAAAGAAAATTAAATAAAATTTAAAAAAATTTAAAAAAAAATAAAAAAAATATAAGAAAATTAAAAAAAAAATTTAAAATTAAAAAAAATTAAAAAAAATTTGTTAAAAAATTAAAACAAATTTTTTAAAAAAAAATTTTAAAAAATTTTTTAAAAAAAAATTTTAAAAAATTTTAAACAATTTTTAAAAAATTTAAAAAAAATAAAAAAATTATAAGAAAATTAAAAAAAATTTAAAATTTAAAAAAAATAAAAAAAATTTTAAAAAATTTGTTAAAAAATTAAAACCAATTTTTTAAAAAAAAATTAAAAAAATAAAAAAAAAATTTAAAAATTTAAAAAAAATATAAAAATTATAAGAAAATTAAAAAAAAATTTTAAAAAATTAAAATAAAATAGAAATAAAAATTAAAAAAACATTTTTTGAAATAAAAAATTATAATTTAAAAAAAAAATAAAAAAAATTAAATTTAAAAAAAATTAAAGTTAAGAAAATTAAAAAAAATTAAAAATTAAAGTGGAGAAAAATTAAAAAAAAATTAAATTTTTTTTTAAATTTAAAAAAATATATAAAGAAATTAAAATAAAAAATTTTAAAATACAAAAAAAAATTTAATAAAAAAATATACAAAAAATTAAAAGAAAAATAAAAAATAAAAAAAATAAACAAATAAAAATTTAAAAAAAATAAACAAAATTTTTAAAAAAATTTTAAAAAAAATTTTAAAAATGAAAAATATTTGAAAAAAATGAAAAAAAAATTAAAAAATTTTGTTAAAAAATTAAAACAATATTTAAAAAAAATTTCCTTAAAATTTTAAAAAAATTTTAAAAAATTTAAAAAAAATAAAAAATTATAAGAAAATTAAAAAAATTTAAAAATTTAAAAAAAATTATAAGAAAATTAAAAAAAATTATAATTAAAAAAAAATAAAAAAAATTTTAAAAAAATTTGTTAAAAAATTAAAACCAATTTTTTAAAAAAAAATTAAAAAAAATAAAAAAATTTTTTAAAATTTAAAAAAAATATAAAAATTATAAGAAAATTAAAAAAAAATTTTAAAATTTGAAAAAATTTAAAAGAATTAAAATAAAATAAAAATAAAAATTAAAAAAACATTTTTTGAAATAAAAAAATTATAATTTAAAAAAAATAAAAAAATTTAAATTTAAAAAAAATTAAAGTTAAGAAAATTAAAAAAAATTAAAAATTAAAGTGGAGAAAAATTTAAAAAAAATTAAATTTTTTTTAAATTTAAAAAAATATATAAAGAAATTAAAATAAAAAATTTTAAAATACAAAAAAAAATTTAATAAAAAAATATACAAAAAATTAAAAGAAAAATAAAAAATAAAAAAAATAAACAAATAAAAATTTAAAAAAAATAAACAAAATTTTTAAAAAAATTTTAAAAAAAATTTTAAAATTGAAAAATATTTTAAAAAAATGAAAAAAAAATTAAAAAATTTTGTTAAAAAATTAAAACAATATTTAAAAAAAAAATTTCTTAAAATTTTAAAAAAATTTTAAAAAATTTTAAAAAAATTTTAAAAAATTTAAAAAAAATAAAAGAATTATAAGAAAATTAAAAAAAATTTAAAATTAAAAAAAAAAATTAATAAAAAATAAAAAAAAAAATTTAAAATTTTGTTAAAAAATTAAAACAAATTTTTTAAAAAAAAAATTAAAAAAAATTAAAATAAAATTTTAATAAATTTAAAAAAAATAAAAAATTATAAGAAAATTAAAAAAACTTATAAATTTAAAAAAAATTATAAGAAAATTAAAAAAAATTAAAAATTAAAAAAAAATAAAAAAAATTAAAAAATTTTTTTTACTAAATTAAAAAAATTAACAAAATTTTTAAAAAAAATTTTAAAAAAATTTTAAAAATGAAAAATATTTAAAAAAATAAAAAAAATTAAAAAATTTTGTTAAAAAATTAAAACAAAATTTTTAAAAAAATTAAAAAAAAAAATTTAAAAAATGAAAAAAATTTTAAAAAATAAAAAAATTAAAAAATATAGAAAAAAATTTAAAATAAATAAATAAAAAATTTTTTAAAAAAATTGTTAAAAAATTAAAACAAATTTTTTAAAAAAAATTAAAATTTTTTTTAAACATTTAAATAAAATATATAAAAAATTAAAGATGTTTTGTAAAAAATTAAAAAAAATAAACAAAATTTTTAAAAAAATTAAAAAAAAAATTTAAAAAATGAAAAAAATTTTAAAAAAATTAAAAAAATTTAAAAAATTTGGTTAAAAAATTAAAACAATTGTTAAAAAATAAAATAAAAATAAAAATTAAAAAAACATTTTTTGAAATAAAAAATTATAATTTTAAAAAAATATAAAAATTTAAATTTAAAAAAAATTAAAGTTAAGAAAATTAAAAAAAAATTAAAAATTAAAGTGGAGAAAAATTTAAAAAAAATTAAATTTTTTTTTAAATTTAAAAAAAATATATAAAGAAATTAAAATAAAAAAATTTTAAAATACAAAAAAAAAAATTAATAAAAAACTATACAAAAAATTAAAAGAAAAATAAAAAATAAAAAAAATAAACAAATAAAAATTTTAAAAAAATGAACAAAATTTTTAAAAAAATTTTTAAAAAATTTTAAAAAAATTTAAAAAAATTTTAAAAAATAAAAAAATTATAACAAAATTTAAAAAAAAAATTAAATTTAAAAAAATTAAAAAAAAAAATTTTAAATTAAAAAAAAAATTTAAAAAAGAAAAAAATTAAAAAATGTAGAAAAAAATTTAAAAAACATAAATAAATTTTTTTTAAAAGAAATTATTAAAAAATTAAAACAACATTTAAAAAAAAAATTTTTTTAAATTTTAAAAAAATTTTAAAAAATTTAAAAAAAATAAAAAAGTTATAAGAAAATTAAAAAAATTTAAAATTAAAAAAAAAAATTAATAAAAAATAATAAAAAATTGAAAATTTTGTTAAAAAATTAAAACAAATTTTTTAAAAAAATTTTAAAAAAAATGAAAAAAATTTAAAAAAATAAAAAAATTAAAAAATATAGAAAAAAATTAAAAAAAAATAATAAAAAATTTAAAAAATTTTGTTAAAAAATTAAAACAAATTTTAAAAGAAAATTAAATAAAATTTTAAGAAATTTAAAAAAAATATAAAAAATTTAAGAAAATTAAAAAAAATTTAAAATTAAAAAAAAAATAAAAAAAATTTGTTAAAAAATTAAAACAAATTTTTTAAAAAAAAATTTTAAAAAATTTTAAACAAATTTTAAAAAATTTAAAAAAAATAAAAAAATTATAAGAAAATTAAAAAAAATTTAAAATTAAAAAAAAATAAAGAAAATTTAAAAAAATTGTTAAAAAATTAAAACCAATTTTTTAAAAAAAAAATTAAAAAAAATAAAAAAAAAATTTTTTAAATTTAAAAAAAATATAAAAATTATAAGAAAATTAAAAAAAAATTTTAAAATTTGAAAAAATTTAAAAAAATTAAAATAAAATTTTAAAAAATTTAAAAAAAATAAAAAATTATAAGAAAATTAAAAAAATTTAAAAATTTAAAAAAAATTATAAGAAAATTAAAAAAAAATAAAAATTAAAAAAAAATAAAAAGAATTAAAAAATTTTGTTAAAAAATTAAAACAAATTTTTTAAAAAAATTTTAAAAAAAATTTAAAAAATGAAAAAAATTTAAAAAAATAAAAAAATTAAAAAATATAGAAAAAAATTAAAAAAAATAATAAATTTTTTTTAAAATTTTGTTAAAAAATTAAAACAAATTTTTAAAAAAAAATTTATAAAATTAAAAAAAAATGTTTAAAAAATTAAAAAAAATTATAAGAAAATTAAAAAAAATTTAAAATTAAAAAAAAATTAAAAATTTTGTTAAAAAATTAAAACAAATTTTTTAAAAAAAATAAATAAAATTTTAAAAAATTAAAAAAAAATAAAAAAATTATAAGAAAATTAAAGAAAAATTTAAAATTGAAAAAAAAATTAAAAAAAAATTTTGTTGAGAAATTAAAACAAATTTTTTAAAAAATAAAAACAAATTTTTTAAAAATTTAAAAAAATTTAAAAAAAATAAAAAAAATTATAAGAAAATTAAAAAAATTTAAAATTTAAAAAAAAATAAAAAAAATTTTAAAATTAAAAAAAAATTTAAAAAAGAAAAAAATTAAAAAATGTAGAAAAAAATTTAAAAAAAATAATAATTTTTTTTAAAAATTTTGTTAAAAAATTAAAACAAATTTAAAAAAAAATTAAATAAAATTTTAAAAAATTTTAAAAAAATAAAAAATTATAAGGAAATTAAAGAAAATTTAAAATTAAAAAAAAAATTTAAAAATTTTGTTAAAAAATTAATACCAATTTTTTAAAAAAAAAATTTTAAAAAATAAAAAAAAATTTTTTAAATTTTAAAAAAATATAAAAATTATAAGAAAATTAAAAAAAAATTTAAAAATTTGAAAAAATTTAAAAAAATTAATATAAAAGAAAAATAAAAATTAAAAAAACATTTTTTGAAATAAAAAAATTATAATTTTAAAAAAATAAAAAAATTTAAATTTAAAAAAAAAATTAAAAATTAAAGTGGAGAAAAATTAAAAAAAAATTAAAATTTTTTTTAAATTTAAAAAAAATATATAAAGAAATTAAAATAAAAAAATTTTAAAATACAAAAAAAATTTTAATAAAAAAATATACAAAAAATTAAAAGAAAAATAAAAAATAAAAAAAATAAACAAATAAAAATTTTAAAAAAATAAACAAAATTTTTAAAAAAATTTTAAAAAGAATTTTAAAAATGAAAAATATTTTAAAAAAATGAAAAAAAAATTAAAAAATTTTGTTAAAAAATTAAAACAATATTTAAAAAAAATTTTCTTAAAATTTTAAAAAAATTTTAAAAAATTTAAAAAAAAATAAAAGAATTATAAGAAAATTAAAAAAATTTAAAATTAAAAAAAAAAATTAATAAAAAATAAAAAAAAAATTTTAAATTTTGTTAAAAAATTAAAACAAATTTTTAAAAAAAAATTAAAAAAAATTAAAAAAAAATTTTAAAAAATTTAAAAAAAATAAAAAATTATAAGAAAATTAAAAAAATTTAAAAATTTAAAAAAAATTATAAGAAAATTAAAAAAAATTAAAAATTAAAAAAAAAATAAAAAAAATTAAAAATTTTTTTTTAATAAATTCAAAAAAAATAAACAAAATTTTTAAAAAAAATTTAAAAAAAAAATTTTAAAAAAGAAAAAAATTAAAAAATGTAGAAAAAATTTAAAAAACATAAATAATTTTTTGTTAAAAGAAATTGTTAAAAAATTAAAACAAAATTTAAAATTTTTTTTTTAAATTTTAAAAAACAATTAAAAAAAATGAAAAGATTAAAAAATATAGAAATTTTTTAAAAAAAAAAAATTTTATAAAAAATAAAAATTTTTTTTTAATTTTTGTTAAAAAATTAAAACAAATTTTTTAAAAAAAAATTTAAAAAGATTAAAAAAAATTTTTAAAAAAATTTAAAAAAAATAAAAAATTATAAGAAAATTAAAAAAATTTAAAAATTTAAAAAAAATTACAAGAAAATTAAAAAAAAATAATACAAATTTTTTAAAATTTTGTTAAAAAATTAAAACAAATTTTTAAAAAAAAAATTAAATAAAATTTTAAAAAATTTAAAAAAAAATAAAAAAATTATAAGAAAATTAAAAAAATTTAAAATTGAAAAAAAATTAAAAAAAATTTTGTTAAAAAATTAAAACCAATTTTTTAAAAAAAAATTAAAAAAACTAAAAAAAAATTTTTTAAATTTAAAAAAAATATAAAAATTATAAGAAAATTAAAAAAAAATTTGAAAATTTGAAAAAATTTAAAAAAATTAAAATAAAATAAAAATAAAAATTAAAAAAACATTTTTTGAAATAAAAAATTATAATTTAAAAAAAATAAAAAAATTTAAATTTAAAAAAAAATTAAAGTTAAGAAAATTAAAAAAAATTAAAAATTAAAGTGGAGAAAAATTTAAAAAAAATTAAAATTTTTTTTTAAATTTAAAAAAAATATATAAAGAAATTAAAATAAAAAAATTTTAAAATACAAAAAAAAATTTTAATAAAAAATATACAAAAAATTAAAAGAAAAATAAAAAATAAAAAAAATAAACAAATAAAAATTTTTAAAAAATGAACAAAATTTTTAAAAAAATTTTAAAAAATTTTAAAAAAATTTAAAAAATTTTAAAAAAATTTTAAAAAATTTTAAAAAATAAAAAAATTATAACAAAATTTAAAAAAAAATTAAATTTAAAAAAATTAAAAAAAAATTTTAAATTAAAAAAAAATTTAAAAAAGAAAAAAATTAAAAAATGTAGAAAAAAATTTAAAAAACATAAATAATTTTTTTTTAAAAGAAATTATTAAAAAATTAAAACAACATTTAAAAAAAATTTTTTTTTAAATTTTTTTTAAATTTTAAAAAATTTAAAAAAAAATAAAAAAATTATAAGAAAATTAAAAAAATTTGAAATTAAAAAAAAAATTAATAAAAAATAAAAAAAAATTTGAAAATTTTGTTAAAAAATTAAAACAAATTTTTTAAAAAAATTTAAAAAAAAATGAAAAAAATTTTAAAAAATAAAAAAATTAAAAAATATAGAAAAAAATTAAAAAAAAAATAATAAAAAATTTAAAAAATTTTGTTAAAAATTAAAACAAATTTTAAAAGAAAATTAAATAAAATTTTAAAAAATTTTAAAAAAATATAAAAAATTTAAGAAAATTAAAAAAAAATTTAAAATTAAAAAAAAAATTAAAAAAAATTTGTTAAAAAATTAAAACCAATTTTTTAAAAAAAAATTAAAAAAAATAAAAAATTTTTTTAAAAATTTAAAAAAAATATAAAAATTATAAGAAAATTAAAAAAAAAATTTAAAATTTGAAAAAATTTAAAAAAATTAAAATAAAATAAAAATAAAAATTAAAAAAACATTTTTTGAAATAAAAAAATTATAATTTAAAAAAAAATAAAAAAAATTAAATTTAAAAAAATTAAAGTTAAGAAAATTAAAAAAAATTAAAAATTAAAGTGGAGAAAAATTTAAAAAAAAATTAAAATTTTTTTTTTTAAATTTAAAAAAATATATAAAGAAATTAAAATAAAAAATTTTAAAATACAAAAAAAAATTTAATAAAAAAATATACAAAAAATTAAAAGAAAAATAAAAAATAAAAAAAATAAACAAATAAAAATTTAAAAAAAATAAACAAAATTTTTAAAAAAATTTTAAAAAAAATTTTAAAAATGAAAAATATTTGAAAAAAATGAAAAAAAAAATTAACAAATTTTGTTAAAAAATTAAAACAATATTTAAAAAAATTTCCTTAAAATTTTAAAAAATTTTTAAAAAATTTAAAAAAAATAAAAAATTATAAGAAAATTAAAAAAATTTAAAAAT